>NC_056749.1:830622773-830690273 GCF_019279795.1 Protopterus annectens
TTCAGTTGATAAAACTCACGTTATATTTCATCTTTCTAAGCCCTCTGCATTTAAAAATAAATACTGAAAATCAAAAAATGAAAAACTCTTGTTTATTTTCATTCTGTCAAGAAACACAAACTACAATGACTAGAATGCTATTATGATATTTGATGTATTACTTATTTTATTTTAATTGTCTTATAACCAAGATGTTAACAATCTTACTTTGGGCAGTAACACATCCTCAAATATTTATTGTTGCATTTTGTTTTCTTGTGAACAGCTCCAAGTTCTTTCTCATCATTTTTATCATCTTGGAATGCTGGGTTGTATATGGCTCAAAGATACTTTCTGCTAGTTACTGAAACTCTGACATTTGCTGTAGCATTTTTTTTCTTTAGTAACTCATCTGTTGCTTGATGCTATAGGATAATCATGATAACATGATCGTGCAGACTGTCACTTATTCAAAGGTAAGATGTCTGATATGGCAAGACAGTGTTGTGGTAAATTCATTTTTGCTCAGTAAGTACTGACTCAAAAATGTGTAGTCTCACTGAATGGTTTTATTGTACCTATCTTAAAATTTTGTTTCTCCTTCCAACACATTTAGTAATAGTTAACAACCTACTCCTGAGTGTGGAGACAAGAGCCTGAATTCTCTACACCAACTACCAGACTGATGACAGAATTGTGAGCTTAAGTTTGAGTACATTTTCAGGGGATTATGAATTTCAGTGCATTTTGAAGGGATTGAGAGTTTAATTTCATTTTTGTGGAATTGCGAGTTTTAAGGGAAGGGGAGAGATATTTTTTCCAGGGACTGCCGCTTCTCTGGAATAAACTCTCTACTCATGTAAAGCACAGTTTCTCTTTAGCCTATTAACTTCCTATGAACCTATGAATGCATGATATAGTAATGTCTCTTCTGAAACCTCTTCTTATAATTGAAGGAAGATTCCTAATAATAAGCTATCAAATCTCAACACCCTACTCGATACGATAGATTAAACTCTCCTGTATGCCATGTTTGAACCTACCTCTGCTTTAGAATTTTTCAACTCAAACCTGACCACAATTCAGGATACACTGTAGCCCCTTAGCAGTTGTAAACAGTTCTCATATATTTTAGAATAATTTTTTGTGGATTTACAAGGCGTACCTTTCAGACTCCTCTTAAGAAAGGGTAACTGTAACACTAAGGCTATTATATATATATACTGCTATTTGTGAAGTTTGCAGTGGTTTCTATATAAGAAACACAGAAAGGCAATTCAAGAAAATAATTTATGAACACCTACATGCTATTGCCAAAGCTGTCCCTAATAATGCCCTTTTTTAGGCATAGTTTGGAATGTGGAGGGCCCAATAATTGTAAATTTAAATTTGGTATTTTGGATATACTACCATTCTACCCAAGGAAAGGGTGGTAGGAATTAGATCTTGAGATCAGACAGTTACAATGGCAATTAAGACTCAATGCTATATGTCCCCTGGGGCTTAATGGAAATCTATCCATTGTTCTTATTTTAAAGAAAAGAGACAATAATTTATAATGGGAATTGAACAGCTCTTTCATTCACTTAGGATATTTAGGATGATTATCTATATTGTTTGTTTTATATTTATGTTTAGATGTCAAAATATATTGTTTATACATATGCTATAATGGTGCGTTTTTCAGAAGTGCATCCTTAGGGAGCCGGATTAATTAATTGACAAATTAATTTGATAAAAGAAAATTAAATTGATAAAAGAAACTCCTTTAGTACTTTCCCTCTCATAACACTACTACTTATCTTAACCTATCTGTTAACTAGATACGATACCCTAAACCCTGCAGGTGCCTACCTCCCCAACGGTCAAACCTCCCTGCACTCCCATGACACCTCTCATCTTATTCATCCCACCCACTACCCTTCTATTAACGCGAACCCCTACAGTTTCCACCCCACTCTCTGTTACCCGAAAACATCCTCAACAAGGGAACATCTTAAACTACTAATTAAACTCCAAAGAATACTTGACTATTTAAAAAAATCCATAACAAAAGACGGTGATATCCACCCCAACCCAGGCCCTTCCAATGACCTAGGCCCAAACTCCCTGAACACTGCCAGAAGCCTAGTGGGCTCCCTCCGCATGCTTCACCTCAATTTACGAAGCATCAACAACAAAGTACACAACTTGCATGCTTTGCTTGCAACCCACTCCCCTGACATCATGTGTCTTTCTGAAACCTGGCTCAAACCTAGCACTAAGGATGAGGAAATCATCCCACCTGGGTATAACATCCTTAGGGCAGATAGAATAACTAGAAAGGGTGGGGGAATTGCAGTAATGTTTAAGAACTCCTTGAACATCACTAGGAATCCACTCCAACCTCCAAAAGTCCACAACCAGGAATTGATTGCCCTAAAATTATGCCTTAACAACCAAAAAAGTATTAATCTCATAGTCATCTATCTACCTCCAGGCAACAACGTTGATAACCTAGAACAAACTCTCAGCTGGCTTACCACCTTCTATCCCCAAGAAATGATAATTCTAGGAGATGTCAATATCGACTGGTCCCTATACTCCTCTCATACTAATCCTCTCCCTATTAACTTATACGGATTCTCCCAACTTATTCTTTCCCCTACTAGAGTTGGACATGCTCAACAAAAAGAGAGCATCATAGACTGGATCCTTACAAATAAGGATCCCACCAACTACACCGTAGGGACCCTCCCCAATGACCTTAGCGACCACCTTATCACCTTTATTATAAAACACAAATGTCCAAATACTCACTCCCCCCAACCAGACTTGTTAGGAACAGCAAGAATTTCATCCCTGAACAATTTCTTGCAGACCTCAAGGCATGCAACTGGTACATCCTAAATACTCTACCCTTAGAAGAGAGTGTGTCATACTTTAATGATACCTTCCTCAAAATACTTGACTCTCATGCTCCTAAGTGACTCATTAGAACCAGGGAACGTATCGCACCTTGGCTAACCAAAGACACAAAAACTAAAATTAAACTCAGAGACCAGGCCTGGAACAAATGGAGAACCACAAAAACCCCTCTGGACCGCATCAAATTCCTACAGCTTAGAAATTCAACCAAAGCAGCCGTTATGTCTGATAAAAAACAATATTTCTGTCACCTCCAAGACAAGCATCAAAACAACCCTAAAAAATTTTGGGCTGGTTTCAACCACCTCCTCCATCCAGGCAAATCTTCCACCCCCACACCTGAAACACTCATGGATAAAGATCCAAGTGAGATAGCTAACTCTTTTAATTCTTTTTTTACTGAGACCATCCAGTCCCTAGCCAGCCAGCTTACCTCTTCCCCCTTGGCCGCAACCTCAACCAACGACCCAACTCAACCTGCCTTTAACTTACAACCCACCTCCACCTTCTATATTCGTACCCTCCTGAAAAAACTTAAACCAACTACCCTAGCGGCTGACCTACTCCCAGCCAAATACTTACAAATAGCAGCTGATGCCATAGCCTACCCGGTATCCATCCTAATTAACCGGTCTATCTCCGAAGCCTCTATTCCCTCTATCTGGAAAATCTCGTATCATTCCTCTCCACAAAGGAGGGTCCTCTACTGACACATCCAATTATAGACCCATTGCAATATTATCCCCTTTATCCAAAATTATGGAACGCTGCATTCACAAACAACTTATTACCCACCTTATCCAAAATAATCTCCTATCTAACACCCAACACGGCTTTCGCCCACATCATAGCACTACCACTGCTCTCCTCTCCTTTGTTGATTCTATTAACCTCAACTGGAATAACAAATTAATATCCTCTGCGCTCTTCCTAGACCTATCGAAAGCCTTCGATATGGTCAACCACAAACAACTGCTCCACACACTTGAAACCTTTAATCTTAGCAAAACCACTATAAGTTGGTTCAACGCCTACCTCTCTGGCAGAAAACAGGCGGTACAGTGGCAAAACAGGATTTCAGACTTACTCCCCACCAATATCGGTGTCCCCCAAGGATCTATTCTCGGTCCCCTTCTTTTCTCCCTCTTCATTAACGGTTTACACTCTATCCTTCCCAAAGCCACCTGCATTCAATATGCGGATGACTCCACCCTAATCTGTTCCGATGACTCCCTCACCAAACTCCAAGCTACTACCCAAAACTGCTTTTCTTTAGTCAAAAAATGGTTCTCAGACTTAAAACTCCTACTTAATCCAACCAAAACCAAATTGCTTCTATTCTTCCCTACTCCAATTACTACACACGGATTAGAATCCCCTAACACCCACATCCCAACCTTCGCTGTGTCCTCTAATAATGGTACCAAAATCTTTCCTGTCACCCACACCAAACTACTAGGGGTAACAATAGACCACAAACTTAGATTTGATATGCATGTCAACCTGACCATTAAATCACTCAACAAGAAACTGGGGTCCATGTATAGAATTAAGAAATTCTTAACCCCACACACCAAACTAACCATCGCCCGAACCCACCTCCTATCCACTCTCCTCTATGCCTCCCCCATACTCTCCTTCCTTCACAAAAAAGAGCTAAATAAACTATCCACTGCCTATAACCACATAGCTAGATTCATTACAGGACTGCCCTATCGCACCCATCACTGCCTAAATCTAAGAACACTGGGATGGCTAGAACTGCCCAATATTCTTAAACTCAAACAACTTACTGAGGCATTCAAAATTATTAAACATCCCGAAAAAACTCCCTCACTGAACAACATACTTACCCCCTACTCTAATCTTTCGTCCCTTAGGTCATCCAAATGTATTCAAGTATTGACCATTAAATCTAACAACTTGGGAGGGGAAGCTCTTTATGCCAATTCCATTGGCAAAGCCTGGAATGCCCTCCCAAGCAACCTAAGACTTATGACCACTTTGTACCAATTTAAAATTCACCTCCGAGCTTTACTAAAATCCCAATGGCTTTGCCCATGCTCTAATCCCGACTAATGGCGCACGCCCCCGACTCTACATGGCCTAGCCAAGCCTCCTCACAACCCAAATCCTTAAGGGTTCACTCTGTAGCCAGGTCAATCCATCTTACTAACTTCTATTTTACTTGGGATTATATTTTTGTATTACTTATTGTTTTAATTTGCCATCTTATGTTAGCTTACCAACTTACTATTGTTTTGTTATTCACATGTGTTTATGTACATCTGTTCTTTGGAGCTTTTCTCCCCGGGCCTCCACTGAAAACGGATATGTATCCAGTTGGACCAACCCGGTCAACAAATGTAAAATAAATAAAAAAATAAATAAAATGTATTCTTTGGCATCTATATAAGGATTGCTTTAGTTTTTGTAGTTGTTCTGATGAAGTCCCATGTGTTGTTGTATTGGGACGAAAGTGCTTAACATTCATATGGATCTGAGCGAAGTTCAGTAATTAAACTGGTGGATTTTAAGTCGTGTGTGACTTTGAGTTTACTTCTCCTCAGTTTTTCTCTGCATTCAGCCCAGGATGGCTTTTTATGCTTGATTTAGTTTCTTTAGCCAAGCTTTTTCTTCCACTATTTTTTATACGGATATTAAAAACAAAATGAAAGCTTGGGATTCAGCCAGGAAAAACTGGAAAATGAACCCCAACAATACAGAGTTACACCAATTTTGTTTGAGTTAAAGGAAGAAAACAGGAATTGCAAATACTATAAAAGCTCTGCAACTTTGATAGAAACAGGAAGTAAACTGGGCTAGACCTAATCAGTTTTGGAAAGAAATAAAATGCTTAACAGGGACATTATATAACTTTTTAGCTACCAAAAATGAACCAATAAAATTGAATCGATCCACCTTTGCTAATTATTATACTCACTTTTTGCAGTTGACCCAAACTGACATAACTAAAGCCTGACCAACAATTTCCTCCCCTACCACCAAAGAGAAATAAGCTTTATCTCCTGACCTATACCCTTTAGCCCTTTATGCAGCAACCATTCTCTTTTCTGAAATTTGAGTAAAACAGACCAAGGCCCTACTTTTCAAATTCATCAGTTCAGGATCTAAATCCTGAAATCTTCATCCCACCTTCCTAAGAGTTGCAGCTGAAAAAATCACTAACCCCCTTACTCATATCTTTAACCACTCTCACACCTCAGGCAGTGTACCACCAGCATTCAAGCACACAGTTATAATCCTTCTATATAAAATCATTTCTCTTAATGGGTTGAAGAATTATAGCCCTATGTCTACCCTGTGCCTTATTACCAAAATATTTGAAAAACTTTTATACAAACAACTACTTAAGCACATTAACAATAATGGTCTGTTGTGGGATTCACAGCATGGCTTTCACAATGCCTTCAGTACCTTTCCTGCTCTGGTAATGACCACTGATACCATTTATTGCAACCTGAATGAGTGACTTATTACTGCAGGTCTCCTTGTTGACACAAACATGGCTTTTGAAACAGTCAACCATACCCATCTTCTCAACAAACTCTAAAGACTCAACCTTGGAGATAACATTATTTGCTAATTCATAGGTAACTACTATGCTAGCTGCCCTTGTGGGCCATTTTAATCCTAGCTGATTTTCCCTCAAAGGTAAGGATCAAACTCTGTGTTTTGGGTCTGTGAGGTAAAGTCCTTAACCATTTTGCTATCCTCCAAGCCCAAACTGCTATGCCAACCCCCCAAGATAGGTTTTGTAGCTATCTAGAAGAAATAATCTTCCAAGTCAATAAAATGTCTCTCTACTGCTAGTAAGCTTAATACAGGTGTGACACAGGGGTCTGTCTAGGCCCTTTATTTTCTCTCCCTTTGCTAATTATCTCCCCCTAGAATTACCAAATCATAAATTAATAATGCATACAGATGATATGCTGCTCTTGAAATCCACTACTAGCCTGCTAGCTACTCTGACCTGCAAACCAAGTTACAGGACAATTTCCCTCAGTTATGCACTTGGTCCACTGCTAACAAACTACTAATTACCCCAAGACAGCCATTGTCATAGTCTTTGCCTCAGTCAAGAAATTCCCAGTTATTCCTCCTATTTTCTTAACAGATCTTAACTGGAAAATAATTCCTAATGTCACCGAGCTGATGTACCTAGTCTTAATACTCGACCCTGTCCTTTCCTTATCACACATACAGAGTTTATAATTAATGAAGTCCTTACTCAATTAAAACTGTTACAAGATTAATCACCTCCTTCCACCTGCTGCTTGCAGGCCCATTGCTAAAATATTTTAATACCAAACTTGAATGTGGCCTTTGTTTTCTCATTATGCATTCAACCCAAAATATTAAAAAAAACTGTACACTGCTGAAAACAAAATCTGCAAATTCATTGTTTTTTTGCTAAAAAATTCCAAATGGCTTTAAGTGTCTCATAGGGACACTTTGTTTCTAAGTACTCAGACTTACAAGGTGCTGAATCAGCCACCCCCCCAAGAGTGAAACTACTTTTATAAGACAAACTTTATGTACTCAGAAGTATGCAGGAAAATTTCCTTCAATTACGCCCACAATATAAAATTGGTGTAGGTGAAAGACCCTTCTCTAGATTGGGACCTGCTTCCTGGAACAACCTGCTTACAGACATCAAAAATGTAGAAACCCTTTAAAAGCTTCAAAGATGCACTTACAGTGCATCTCTTTACCAAATCTACCTGCAGCTGCTACTAGGACAACAGTTAGGTAACTTACCATCCCATATCATGAATAGCAGAATATATTTAATAAACATTTCCCAGCCTCTTAATCTGTCATCCTATCCATAAATGTTTCACATGCATATAGACGTTTATCCCCAGGATTCAATAAACTCCATGCAGGAATAGTGCTATTCCTGCACGGAGTGAACCGTTTCCATTTCTGCATATCCTTACCAGTAGCAAGCCTTGCATATTCATGAAGGGTCACTACTGCTAAGGCTAAGTGGACATGAACACTACTGAGGGCAGGGAGCATGTTTAAGTAGTGCCCGCACATCTAACATGCCCCCTGCACTCTCAAAGTGCCATAAGGCACTTTGTAAATGCATTTCAGTGTTCATGGACACTGAAAGCAAATATAATAGTAAAACAGTGTCTGCAGAAACTGAAATTAATAGGAGATAATGAAATCAATGCAGGTGGTGTCTGACAGGTACTGTCACACACCCCCTGCATTGTCAAAGTGCCATACAATACTTTCCAAGTGCTTTCAGTGTCTGCGGACACTGAAAGCAGCTAAATAGATAGGAAGCAATGCAGGAGGTGTGTGACAGGTACTGTCACACACCCCCCTGCATTGTGAAAGTGCCATACGGCCATACCCCTCAACTGTACAGATTTTCGCAGAATGCCCATATGTCTGCCTCTGTGTCTCATATATTTGGTGTGTTCCTACCTGGCAAATAACAGGGGATTGTAGTCATTAAATAATAACAAACATTTGAGTTTAAGACTCCACATCCTTCGGGGAAGTCATGCTAATGCGAAACCTATTATTTTATCAACTTTCTAAGTTTGTAAGAGCAATATTTAAAATCTGTCCCTGTTTGTCCTGTTAAAATTGCCCTTACTGTGACTGGCAAGGAGTATTGATACATGCAAATAAAGTGATTTTATTATCCTTTTCTTTACATTCTAAGGTATGTTTAAGTGTAGTTCAGCAGGTTTGCATGTCAGGGTCTCCTGCTCAGCATTGCTTAAATATCTCATAGCAGCTAAATAAAAATGTATAGCGAAAATCTTAATGATGAAATAGCGTAGTGGTTAGAGTCTTGGCTTTGCATGCAGGTGTTTGCAGTTTGAGTACCAAGACAGGAACTTTACTTTTACATGGGAAAGCATTGTTAAAATTAGTTTTTAATGTTAAATTATTTAGTAAGTGATATTTTTCACTCATTGTAGTGTAGCTGGTCCAAACTGGAAGTGTGAGTGGATATAACATGTGAAATCACCAACGTATACACAAGTGTCCCATACAGTATAGTCACACCCCAAGGTAATGTAATGAAAGCACATAGGGGGATGTCATGTAAAGTAAATCATATACACTTAATAATATGTCAGTAATGATGAATTAATCTACAAGCCTGATATTTTTTAAAATGAAAACTGAGCAATGTTAAGCGGTGCTCAGCTAAGCTTAGCTAGTTTAAGCATTGCTTAGATGTAAATTCCAAGCAGTAGTTAGCTCAGCTAAGAGGATTTGCACACTGTTAAGCAGTGCTCAGCATTTACCTCTTTAAGCACCGTTCATCTTAGCGGATTTGCGCACACCTTAGCTGAACTTAGTATTTTCAAAATGGTCCAATGACAGCAAAGGCTGGGAATATGGCCTTATTTAACCCATGCAGGTGGGAATACAGCCAGAAACTGTTGTAGCTTGATCTGTGCAAGAACTATGTCAGGTGTTGGAGTGCTTTCATGTGCAGTGCTGGGGCATTTTGGAGTCCAGGGTTATGGCTGGCCTCCTTGTATCAAATCATGATGACAGACTGCTGCAGGGCCAGTACCAGGGCTTACAGTATAAAGCAGATGCCTGGCTCTGTCGGGCACATGATCTCACCAGTGCCACTGGTATCCCCTGAATTGGTGAGCAGGTAAAGCATCACTATGCCTACCTAAAGGGGAGGAAGGGTGAGCTCTTGGCTGAATAGATCCAAGATGCTTGGGACAACCATGCTCCAGCAGTTTGTGAGTATCACAGTTATAGGTGTACCAGATTCTATCTTATAATCTCAGACAAGCTTACCTGATGGTCATGAAAGCATTGCTAGTTAAACACAGAGCAACGGGCACTTTCTGAATAATGAGAAGCATAATCAGCAGTATAAAAATATGACAGAAAACCAGAACCTTCTGCAAAATCAAGCAAGACAGATGAAAAGCCACTGTTGTACTTGTGTCTACCTAGGATATGGGGGGGGGGGGGAATACTCTGCACACTTAAACTGCATAACTGCTCCTTGCCTTGCTTGGACACATCCAGAGTCACTACATGGGAGAGTGGGGTGCAACATGTATGTCACAACTTGAAATGTCTCTGGCTGACTGCGATGGCCCTGATACATTTGTCATACCTCTCAACCTCCGTGCAAAAAATCTGGACAAAGCCATACACAGAAGTGGGACAAAGGCCTAAAAAAGGACAATATTTAAAGATTGCTCTTATAAATATTCTAATAGAATAGTAGGTCTTGCAATACTATGAATTTTCTAAAGGGTATGAAATCTGAAACTCAAATGTCTGTCATTATTTTCTTACTTCAGTCTTTAACTCATTAACCCCGAGTACCTTCTCATGGCGCCTCTGTGCTTAACACTGAGCGCGCCATGAGAAGATATGAATTGCAAGCTGTTACGCCCGAGTGCCTTCCACAAGCACGAGAAATTGTAGTGTATAGTTGTAGTTCAGCTTAATATAAAGCACACTGAAATCATAACTAAACTTGTAATTTACCTTATGTAGTTATGATTCAGTGTGTTTTTACATTATGGTCACATTAAAGTTTTCAGAGAAAATCTGCTTAAGAAGTTGTTGATCAAGCAAGTGGTGGCAGCCGATCTGATTCTTGCAATCCAAGCCACCACAAAACACCTCCACCCCCAACCTAATTTTCCCCAGAAGATGGTGGTCTCAGCAGAGATGTGCTGCTTCTGCTTCAATGTGCTCTACTGTCATTTGTATGGGTACCAATCACCTAGGAACCCCCACTTCACCTACGAGCCATAGTGAGTTGTATCAGGGAAGAGCTCTCTAGCAGTATTAGTTGCATCTGCTTAAGGTCAAAGGGCTTATTAGAAAGTGTCAGCAGAGATCACAACACAATGAGAAGATTCTGTATTAGAATGTAGGATTGCATCCTAGACCATTTGTCTCTGTTTGCGCGAGAAAGCAGCTGCACTTTTTTTCTTATGTGTAAACACAGCAGCCCTCATGGATTTCCTTATGTAGCACAATGCATGTTGCAGGAAATGTCTGACTGGTAGGCTTTCACTTGTATTAATTTTCACCAAAAGTTGCATAAAGTGTGTGGATTGGTTTAACTGCCCTTCTGTTTTGTTCGGAAATTTTTCTGAAACACCCGACTGCCTGTCGTTGTATAATAGCTTCAGCCTCATGATTATGAGAGAACAAACCAAGTGCTCTGTTTACCAGCTTTTATCATTGAGTTTTTTTTTTTGAATAAGCGTTATTACAAGGTGACCATGCTTCTTTACATTAACAGATGAATGATTCTAGTTTTGTAGAGCCTGTCTGCAACTTAAATTTGTTTAACTTGTTTCTTCCTGGTGAAAGTGAAAAGTTGTTACATAACTAGTTATTAAAATCTGGAGAGCTTTAGCCTTTTCACAAAGTGATATTACTTCCATACGTGTTTCAGAGCCGTAATATCGGCAATATACTGCCGGTATTCAATAAGGATTGCGGTTCCAGTTTTCATTCATGCAGTCGTGGCTGTGCGCCTGTAAATGATTGAATTTTGTAACACTGGATTGGAAGAATTAGAAAATAAAAGAGCAAGGGCAGGTCTAGTTTATTTACTTTTCAACTTTGCACATGAATTTTTTTCTCTCCTCAATCTTAGTTTTAGAGGGCACCAAGTCATCATTTTAACTACCTACTGCACATTACAACTGAACACTAACTACCTGACTCTGATTTTGGTATCACCATTTGTGTGAAGTTGAGATGCAATCGTTTTGTGTTTTCTTTTTCTTTGTCCTTGCAGCTTCAGGCAATTTAAAGTGTAACAATTTTCCTTTGCAGTACGTGTCAGCACAGTTGCATATCTTAAAATATGCTTTGCGCCTCTTCTATAAAAGGAGTTAACTTGCCAAAATGGTTATTCTGGGATACTTCTAATAATGGATGATTACTTACTGTGGCATTGTATTGCTATTTATTTTGTAAAACTGCTGAGATGAATCATTGCAACAGTTTCCCATGATTTAGCATTGGGTATATTTAATTATAAAGTTCTGAGCATACTTTTGACTGAAGTTATGTCTTACTAAAACTATGCTAAGTAATCCCTAGGAAATATGTACTCTATTTGTGTACTGTGTGCATGCATTTAGTATCCAATGTGTGAAAACCACTACAACTTGAGCTTCCCCACATCTAGTGTGAAGGTATATTGAATTGCAAGAAGAGGTATGCATTGGAGTGGAGTACTGCAATTGCTGGATGAGAAGTGTTCCATCTACCCTGAACCTGATCTTCTTGTGCTGCACATTGGAGGGAATGATGTCATCAGTCACCCACTCCAAAGGCTACAGTTTCAGAATGTGTTTATGCATGGCTTGATGCACAGGGTCGGAGAATTTGCAATCTGTCATGGCAGCATCACCGCAGAAGATGTTCACCTGTTCAGAAGGGATGGCATTCACCTAACTGAGGAGGGCATTGCATTGTTCTTGACTGACTCCACAATGGCATGAGGAGAGCTATGCAGGATTGGTAACATGCAGCTTGTGAGAAGAATGGAAAACAGCCATGACCAAGTAGGACCAATATGGTAAGTAAAAGTCTATTGTGAAATGTGTTGTGTAAAATATATTTTTATGAATTTGGCAAATGACTGTGGTAAAGAGCTGGTGAAGATGCGAGAAGGAACAACTGTTTCAGGAGAGTGCTAGCCCGTACAATCTAATATGTCAGTAACCATCTTGCAATATTTCTTTTTTTATTCTACTTGTATCAGGCATTTGTAGAGTTTAGATGACAGGAAGGGCATAGTAATACAGAACTTGATCCCTTAGGTCCATTCCTGAATGGACACATGTAAAGAGAAAAGGTAGAGGTAAGGCAGACTGCTGACACTGAAGGAAGTCATGAGAGACAAATGGTATCAGCAATGTGAGCAGGTAGCCAGCACAGGTATCGGACACATCAGATGCCCTCAAGTGCCACTGAAGTCCTATGCCTGCCCTGGGTTCTTTAGTGGAGTGATGGTCCTTACCCGGCTTTTTCTCTTTACATGTGCCCTTTCTGTGCCCCCTTGTCAGTGTCCACCCATGCAGTATTTCAGCTAAGGTAACGTAAGACTGTATCTTCTGATGTTCTCAGTCATTGTGTGTAATTTAGTGGTTTCACAGGTAGTAGGTATGTACTTCTGTATCATCATCACCAGTTATGTACCTAATGCAAAGAATACTGCCCCTATAGATAGGATGGAAGATGTGGATGGGCTAACCAGATAATACATATGATTTACATATATATGTAGTCTTCCAATACATCTGTCAAACATCAGTAGTAATCTGTTTGCATTTTCTTTCCTGTGCAGGTTTGTCCACCAGGAGAATGACAAGTGAGAGTGTGGAAATGCCTTTCTGACATTCACTGGGCTGCCGGGCATGCCTCTGAAACTGAAAACCAGTACAACTTGAGATTCCTCACATCCAGTGTGAAGGTATACTTCTTTTTTTATTCTGCTTTTATCAGGTATGTGTAGAGTTTAGATGGCAGGAAGGGCTTAGCAATACAGAACTTGATCCCTTGGGTCCATTACTGAATGGGCAGATGTAAAGAGCAAAGGCATAGATAAGGCAAACTACTGACACTAAAGGAGGTCGTGAGACTGCAGTGGTATCAGCTGTTTGAGTGGGTAGCTAGCACAGCTATCGGACAGATCAGATGGCCTTGCCTGCCACTGAAGTCCCATGTCTGTCCTGGGTTCATTAGTGGAGTGACGGTCCTTACCTTGCTTTTTCTGTTTACATGTACCTATTCAGCAGTATGTTGGCTACACCAAGAATGTGTATATTTACAATCATATATGTCTACACAGGTACAGATATCAGTATTTTTAGGACTCAGATTATGGCAATTATGATTTTTTTTTCATATTTTAGCTCATAACTTTGCAAGGGATCATCTGAATGTGTTAAGTAATACCTCATTTTGAAAACAGTATTGACAGTTCCAACATGGTAAAAGAATGTTGCCCGTATGTTGCACACATGTGCAGATATCAAAGTTTGTTTTGTACTTAGGTTATGGAAATTATGATTCTTTTTCATATTTTAGTAAATAACTTTGCAAGGGAGTATCTGAATGTGCTAAGTAATACCTCATTTTGAAGACAGTATTGATAGTTCCAACATGGTAAAAGAATTGTCCCTGCATGTTGTACACATGTGCAGATATCAAAGTTTGTTTCAGACTTAGGTTATGGAAATTATGAATTTTTTCATATTTTGGTAGATAACTTTGCAAGGGAGCATGTCAATGTGTCAAGTAATACCTAATTTTTAAGACAGTATTACTCCTTACAACATGGTAAAAGAACTGTGTCTGTGCACTGTACACATGTACAGATATCACAGTTTGTTTAGTCTTGTATGATTATGAAAATTATACATTACAATGCTTCTCATTATTATGCCCATATCTTTGCAAGGGAGCATGGTGATCACACAAATGATGCATAATTTTGAAGCTGACATTCAGATGCACAACTTCTATGCTGATATGTAGGCTCTGTCTGTTACAGGTGATGAGATATTAGGCTTTGTTTATTTATCAATTATGAAAAATAATATAAATATCATATTTATGTGAATATCTCAAGAAAGGAGCATCACACAGTAATGGTTAAGGTACAGTTTTAAAGCTGGCATTCATACTAACAAATTAAATACACATTATATGTGTCTTCATGGTACATTGATCAAGATATTGTGCTTTGCTTTTCCAAAAAGGTAAAAAAATATGCACAATATTGACATTCCTTGCCAAATATTTAATAATGACATTGATATGTCATTGCACAACAAACTAATGCACAACAATAAGGGGTGGCGTAAGCCACAAAAATTTGGGCTAGGCTTATAAATGCCTTAGGGCAGATAGCCTAGTATAAACCTATGAACCTATGAACCTATATGCACTATCAACATTTACACGGTTGGAAAGGTCAGAGTCTGCTGAACAACATTCGCATTTACATTTTTAGTCTAGCTCTTATAGTTAAAGAGTTACGAACATTTGTTTTCTGTATGGTATTACAAATGGATTTTCTGAAAATGAGCTCAGGCTGCACTGTTGTTCCTATGGTGGAATTAAGCAGGCAGCTTTTTCTGAGCTGCTCCAGAGTGAATGAGTTAATGATTTGACACTAATTTGCCAGAAAACCGCAATTTTATGAAAAATGGACCAAAAATGTGATGCAAAAATATAAAATAGCCACACAATACAGCTGGGAACCTGTCAAAGGGACACTTTTTAATATTAATACTGTTAGCTTGAGCAGCTGACAAAATAAACAAATCTACATTCATTTCTAAAATAAAAGCAATATATAACTCCAATTATTACAGTTATTTATTAATTGTAAACCCTCCACGTTTTCTTCCAAAATTGCCATTTTGAGGAGGGATTATTAGAGGGAGAGCAACATTTTGAGCCAAAATCGGGGACAGTTGAGAGGTTTGGATATGCCCAATTCTATAAAGCAATTTGCACGTACCTCTCAACCTGTTAACACAGGAAATCTGGACAAGGCCAAATATACTGGGGGAACATACAAACAGTAGTAAAAATTGCTCTTGTATAAACTTAGTTGATAGAATAACAGGTCTTGCTTTAGCATGCATTTTTCTGAAGGTTAAGAAGTCTGAAACTCAATGTCTGTCATTATTTAGTGACTTAATTCCTAAATGATTTGCCAGACAAACTAAAAATAAGAAGCAAAAAGCTATTAATTCTGTGAAAATCTGGACAGTTGAGAGGTATGCTTCAGCCGAGCCGGAGCTGTCTAAGTTTGCCATCCTTCCCCTTCACAAAATCATGGTCGAATGGAACCACCCCTGCAGCCACTCCAGTGTCCCATTACTTGTCTGTTTCACCTCATTTACCATAAACACTGCAATGTGCATACTGCTTTACTTCTACAATGATTTGGATTTCATTTGAAAGTTTTATTTTGTATTTTACAGCACAGACACTAAGACATCTGCTTAACAAAGCAATGCAGTCTCACAATGAAAATGGACTTAACATTAAAACTCTGCCCTTGAAACTCACATTCATTGAAACAGCATTGAAATTCACATTCAAAGAAGATACATTTGGGTAGTATAAAGATTAACTTTGGGCTGTTTTCAAATGATAGGCCCCTTGCACACAAAACACATGTGTTGTGTGATACACCTTCCCAAGTGTATTAAATTATATTCCTTGTATAATACAGTACAGTTGTTAGAGAGCATTTTAAATTTGTTTTGAACATTTTTCCAGTAAACAATGGAACAAAATGCATACACCAATAATGACAGAACTGCCCAACTGAGAACATTTTCATCATAAAAAGTCCACCAGTATCAGTAAATACGCACAATCTCTGCAGAAGCAAGTCATCTAAATAATTCCACATTAAAGCATTCTGTAACTAATGAAGAGGTTGCTGCTAGCAAACAATTTTATATTTCATTGTTTCATCTATAAATAAAGTGCCTTTTGCCCCTGAGGAATAAATTGTCTATATTACATTAAAAAAATAAGCTGTTAATATTGCAATAAGAAATGGATGGCAAACTAATAACAGGTTCATAGTTACTAGGTATCTTTGCCAAAGAGGACATTCTCAGTATGGCAGCACCCACCCCCTGTGGGAGTAGAACCCACAGTCTTCTGCATCAAAAGCAAGTACACTATCTGTTGGGCTATTAACAATGCACACTGACTTAGCATAAGCAGCACTAAACTTTTCTTCCCCTGCAGCTCTCAGCTACTTGTAAAATCTACTCCATACTCAACTGTATCTCTCAACTTCGCAGCACAAGAAATCTGGAAAAAGCCAAAATTTATTGGGGGGGGGAGCCAAAAACCAGGGACACATTAAACATTGCTTGTATAATCTTGGAAAATTGCTGGAGTAAAAAAAATATGCTGTTTTACCACCATATATTTTATTGCCCAGTTTTGAACCCAGGTCCCTGTGCAAAACAGTCAGAGTAATATACCACTATGCCAAATCAGCTGTTTTGTGAAAGAGAGGAAGACTGAAACTTAAATGGCTACCATTTAGTGCATTCAGTTCTCACCATAGCTGTCAACCTCTTAGCACAAAACACCTGAACAAATCCAGTAATGGGGGAATACAGCCCTCAAACATATTCAGTGAATTCAGTTCTTGCCATAGCTCTCAACCTTAGCACAAAAAACCTGGACAAAGCCAATAATGGGGGAATACAGTTCCAAAAATAGGGACACATTTCAAATATTCATCTTATAAGTTTAGAAAATTGCTAGAATAAAAGATTGTGTGTTACTATGTATTTTCTGAAGAATATGAAGTCTGAAATTCAAATGCCTGTCAATTTTATTTATTTAACATTTGTTAACCAGGGAACTCTGACTTTGAACAAAAAACAATATTAGCAGAGGCCCAGGGAGAAATAATGCAGACACATGTCTTTGTAACATGGGAGAACACAACAGCAAACCCATATAAACACAGGGAGGACATGCAGACTCTGTACAGAAAACACTTCAGCCAAGAATCAAACCAGAAAACCCACAGCTGTGAGGCAGAAATGCTACCACTGCACCATCAAATATCAAACCATTTAAACATTTAGAAACCACAGATGATATGAGGAGCAGAAGAGAACAAAATATGAGACAAAAAATCTGCAAAAACTTCACAAATGGTGGTGAGTAGGGAATTCAGGCTCTTAGTACCTGCACTCAAGGTACAGGGTTCAAGCCTGATCTCTACACACACATTGTGTTAACGCAGCCATCTGTACCTTTGTTCACTTCTCCATCCCAGACTCAGTACATTCCAATTGCAGCAGCAGCATCCCAGACAGTTAACTCTGTCATAATTATCCCAGCAGCAATAAAACTCTGTTCAAGGCAGTAATAACAAAACTGTGTAACAGACTAGCAGTTAAGCCAGGCCAGCAGTAATAATGACATGGCAAGGCAGTTACAAAAACTCTGTTCACAGCAGTCCCAGCAGCTACCTGTATTTTTGTTCAAGACACAGCAAACTCCATTCACGGCAGCAGCAGTATCCCAGACAGCTAACTCCGTAGCTTTAGTTTCAAGGCAGCAGTAATAATTACACAGCAAGCCAAGGTATCAACCCCTACCTCTGTAGCTTTAGTTTTTTTAAGACAGCAATAATAATTACACAGCAAACCAAGGCATTGACCCCTAATTCTGTAGCTTTAGTTTTTCAAGGCAGCAATAATAATTACACAGCAAGCTAAAGCATCAACCCACCTGAATGGTCGGATTTCCGGTTCCTGTTGCTCATTGCTCATTCCAGCATTTAAGACTGCAGACCTTGCAGTCCAATCCCATTCCAGTCTATGCAGTCCTACCATATAGACTTTTGGGAAATTAGCAGTCTGCCACCTTCTTCCTGAATCTGGACTGGGAAGACAGCAGTCCAGATTATGTTATGTAGGAAATCTAGGAATGTACCATTGTGTGGTCACAGCTGGGGAGCTGCAGTCCTGCAGTACTATATCATGAGCAGCCACTGCCCTTTTTTCTTTTCTTTAATTAAAATTAAAATTAGCACAGATGTAAGTGGGAGTAAGCGGTGCTAAGTGAAGCTAAGAGGACTTAACCATCTCTTAGCATCACTTAGCTTCACACAAAACTGCGCAAATCCACTTACAACTGCTTGAAAGTGCTCTAATCACTCTGTCTCCATCAGCCCTTGTTCTGCCTAGCAACAAAATAATCAGCGCTACTAAGTCACAAACCCAGGACACTGTGCACTACGATCACAGAAACATACCAGTACACTGTCTGAGCTGGGAGGATTTGTAATGCTTTTACAAACATATCATGCATTACGATCATTTAACATTAATGAAAAAAAAAGTCATCCTTACTAAATTTTGAACCTAGTACCCTGTGCACCACAATCACACCAACGTACCTCTACACCATCTAAACTAGGAGACTTTGCAATACTTTTATAAACATATCATGTACAACAGTCATTTGAAAATACATCTCTATAGTACTCTGGTATATATATATATATATATATATATATATATATATATATATATATATATATATATATATATATGGTTTACTATCATTAATTCGAAAATAAAAACAAATCATGTCTTTATTTTCGAAGTTTTACATCGGAAATGAACATTTCCGAATCCACCTAACCTCGAAAACAAGGGTGTATTGTAGAAAATGTCGCTCGCGACATTTACGGCAATACACAGCAAACCCAACCTTCCCATAACTACCTATCTATCTAACCAACACACACAGTTATGCAGGGGGGCTGCGCCCTATGGGGCTGTGCCCCACACCCTAACTTAATATTCCAACTCCGAGATCGCACTACAGTGAGGAAAGGGATGTATTTCCCTAACAGCACTGTACCGCGATCTGCTCCCATGAGCGAACGTTGGAATTGCGAATGCACAGTCCATTCACAATGGCAACATTTGCTCACATCACCTGCCACAATATGAAGTGTTCGAACATCTGATGTTCGAATACTTCATAGCCGTGCAAGTGCACGTCGGCATTGTGATGGTAAACCTATATATATATATATATATATATATATATATATATATATAAACACACACACACACACACACACACACACACATATATCAACCTCTTACTGAAAAACACCTGCAAAATGCTTGACCAACTGGGAGGATAAAGGGCAAACAATAGTGACATATTTGGAATATGGCTGTTATACACATAGAAGTCTGCTAGAGTGGCATGGTTTGTTTTAACATATATTTTCTGATATATTCCAGGTCTGAAACAGAAATTATTGTCATCATTTACTGATGTCAATGCTCACATCACCTCAGTGATTTGACAGAAACCTACAACTGTTATGGGGAACAGACCAGACACATGAGCCACACATGTGGACAGTGTATAGACATCTGGGAAGCGGAGACGTATGACTGCAGGAATGTAACAGAAGAGACAAACAACTAAGAGCTGCCAACCATGTCACTCAGTACCTTCTGAACTACAGTCAGACCAACACGACACTACCCCAAATCAGCTCTGGGGAATTAACCATGCATTTGCAAATATATCATGCATTACAGGGATGTAACTATAGGGAAAGGCAGACATTGGTGGAAATTGTCCACCCACAACCATTTGCACCACAGTCACAGCAACATAACAGTACCCCAACTAAACACTAGAGTATAACGGCCATTTGAACAAACATATCTTGATTGCCAGTCACACACTACACCAACATATACTGCATCAAGTCACAGTCTACTGGGAATCCTGAGGTGTTACAGGACATATCTCAGTCTGCCCTTACAAACATATACGCCTGATAGACCACCAGCAACTGTAGCAGCATGTGTAGTCAGATAGAAAAGGATACATGACACTCACATCTGCCACTCACCCTGCTCAGCCCAACAAACATTTACACACTACACTGCTACACAGTCTTGACAGTTTGTTAACAATGGGCAGACATACCTAACTCACAAATGTACAGCATTCCACAGATTGTCCAGGGTGTGGGACCATATTTATGTCCACTGTCACATATCACTTTCGGGAGTCTGCTAAGTCACTGGGATGATATCAGGAGTGGTCACTAAATCATGATATACCATACCTCTGAACCACTTACTGCAAGACATCTGGACAAAGTCTGACATAATTAAGGGACAGAGGGCCGAAAAGGTGGACATATCTGACATAATGGTGTTACAAACTGAAACAGTTGCTGGTGTTACAGGCTTTGTTGTGACATAACATCCTTGAAGGATATAATGTCTGAAACACAAATGGATGCCAACATTTACTGTCTTCAATCCTCAGATTATCCTACTGATTTCTCAAAAACAGAAATTGTCTTGTGGAACAGACCAGCCATAAGAGGCAAACTTCTGGGCATTCTATGGACATCTGGACTGGTGATAGGTATGTCAGAGACATATCACTGTCACATGTCAAGTCACTCATAAAATGCATGTCCAGACATACCCTGTTAATCTAGCAATCTTCTATGCGTATAACAGCAATACTTACTTACAATCTGTATCCAATGCTGGACCTTTGTCCCCATGTTGTTAGGCCGTCTCCACATTTCCTGTTCTAAGAGGTATTTCTACCTACCTTCTGTGAAGTTGTAGCCCAACACCTCCATAACGTCTTCCTCACAGGCAGGGAAAAGGGGCAAGCTCCACATGAAGGATCTAATTATAGCACTGTGTTGCTATGGCATTGGATAATGGAAAGAAAATACAGCTGCTCTGGATGCAAGTAGCAAGTGGGAGACACCAATTTGTGTACAGGCCATCACCTACTCATGAGCTGCTGCCTATGCAAAACAGGTCTAAACCTGTCTACACAAAGACAGGCTGTGACTACACAAACCTAAACATTTGCATCATTCTGAGGAAACTCTTCAGCACTATAACAGGTATGTCAATCAATTAAGCATGTAATGGAATGCAGAATGGGGGATGCAATAATGTGAAATAGGCAGTTAAATACTATGTCACAACAACACTTGCTGGAC
Source organism: Protopterus annectens (assembly GCF_019279795.1). Lineage (NCBI taxonomy): Eukaryota > Metazoa > Chordata > Ceratodontiformes > Protopteridae > Protopterus > Protopterus annectens. Next base: position 830,644,258 of record NC_056749.1, read on the forward strand.
TCACATGCTGCTGTCTGGCACCTACGGTCTTTCCTGCTGGCCCTGGATCACAGCTCTGACCCCTGAGCCACCCCACCAAAAGTCAGTTTATGTATGGCCACTACTGGAGTGTCTGTTGTCCAAGACTGACTGTGACACTGCTAGCCCAGCTACCTGTGATGTAAATAACCAAAAACTCTGTCTGCTATACAGGAACAGACAGTTCATCACTAAACCTACCAAAGCCACCTTAGCAAGAACTCACCTCTTATCCATTCTCCTTTATGCCTCCCCTGTCTTAACTAACCTTCGCCACACTGAAATAAGCAAATTGGAATCCTGTAACAACAAGACTGCCAAGTTTACTACCGATGCTTCTCGTAGATCCCATCACTATCTAGCCCTCAAGCAACTTAACTGGCTTGAGTTACCCCAACTACTCCTACTCAACCAACCCCCAATAACTCATAAGCTCTACTACTTTCCCAACAAAACCCCAGCACTTCAGAATCTAATTCACCCATACACCACCACTAGAACCTTAAGATCTAGTTCTCAGAAACACATAAATGTCATCAAACATAAAACTGATGTTGGTAAATCTCTCTATGCCAGCTCCATTGCCAAAACCTGGAATTCACTTCCTTGCCACTTAACTTCCACCACCTCTACCTCACAATTTAAAAAGCTTCTCAAAACCCACTACAATAATAACTGGCATTGCTCATGTTACTCCCCAGGCTAGGCCATACCACTGCACTGTTGCTAGGATTCTACTAATGATTATAAGGCTTCTCCCCAAGTCCCACTTGTACAAAAATTGTACATGGGTATTAGCTGACCACCAGAAATTTAGATATTGTCAATTGCTGCTATTCATACTCGTACATATGTTTTAACATGTATGGCTCTGTTTTCTTCTTTGGTACTATTTCTGTCTCCTTCAAACTGGAGTAGTGTTGGGCGCTTCTCTCCCCAGGCCTACCTATGCTCAGTTGTAATGTATTTTAATGTATTTTTAACATGTATTGTATTATGTTCCAGTTTATGTGACTTGTATCTCCTTTAACTGTATTAATGTTTGGAGCTTTTCTCCTCAGGCCTCTGCTGAAAATGTACCTGTGTCCAGTCAGACTTTCCCGGTAAACAAATGTAAAATAAAAATAAATAAGTAAAATAAATATGTCACCTGTGAATGCTATCATGAATACATATGCTTGTCTTACAAACGTACAACACTTACATAGGGCATGTGCATAGTAAACAACTAGCACAGAAGTGTTTGTTGAACTGTATACTATATACTGAGCTCATACCTTTCAACTGTCCAGAGTGTTGTAGACTGACCACATGTTTGCCTCATATTTGTACACAATGTCTCATGCAGTTGTGTACTGTCTGGCAAATCACTGGCAACCCAGTAAATACTGAAGTCATATCATAATAGCATACATTTAAATGTCAGATGTCATATCCTGTGGAGAATCCCACATTCTCAGAAGTGACCGTTTAAACAAAAAAGGTGGTGGCGCTGCCATAATTTACTCTAATCATCTCTCTCTAATAGCCCTACAAATTCTTACCCCTAATTTCACAAACTCTGAAATCACAGTTAGCCTTCTCTGATTAAATAAACACAAGAATATCTGCTTCATATCTTTATATATCTCCCCTAGCAACAATATCTCCACCCTTGAAGATATTCTATACTGGTCCTCAAGTCAAATAAAATATGAAACATATATTCTAGGCGATGTCAATATCGACTGGAATAAAATCAACTCACCATCACCTTCACTCTCCATTAACCTTCTAAACTTCACCCAAGTAATCTCCTCAACTACTCGCCCTAACAAAAACCACCCCCCAGGGTCCATCTTAGACTGGATTCTAGTCTCCCATCCAAACAAAATCACTCTTAGTGGCACTATGCCTGACACCTTCAGTGACCATCTCCCTGCCTTCATCCATCGATCAAACAGCTCCACCCAACACCAACACCTCTACATTCAAACTCATAACCTCAGTAACTTTAACCCCTTAATTTTCTCCAACATCTTCAAACAAATCAACTGGCAACCTCTAAATATCCTCCCACTTGACAATGCTGTTGAACACTTCAATTCCATCTTCTTAGATACTCTCAACTCCCTAGCCCCTCTAAGAAATAAGCAAATCAAAACTAACTCTGCACCATGGTTGACCAAAGAAACTAAACAAATCATGCGTCACAGAGACAAGTCCTGGAAGCTCTACCAGAAAAATAAAATATCCTCCACCTTACTTCTATACACCCAATTCCACAACTAAGTAAAACTACTCATTACCAAAGACAAAAAAAAACACTATATTAAACTTCAGTCCAATAACAATAAAAACCCTAAACAATTTTGGAAATCAGTCAATTCCCTTCTTCATCCCGGATCTCAGTGCAACCCCCCAACCCTAATCTATCTGACAATGAACTTAGCTCCCACTTCAATACCTTCTTCACTGAATCAATAGCTAAACTAACCAAAACGTTTCCTAATAACAACCTACCTAACTTCCTTTCCTCTCCACCCAGCAACCCAAACAATAATACCCTCAATTTCAATTTCAAACCTGTATCCACATCTTTTATAAAAAAGCTTCTCTCCAAGCTAAAGCCAGGTTCTAACGCCCCGAACAACATTCCCCCTTCCTTCCTCAAACATGCAGCTGAAGGTATCGCCCTTCCAATTAGTATTCTGATTAATAGATCCTTAACTGAGTCATACGTACCTAAACTTTGGCATTCAGCCTACATCCTACCTCTTCACAAAGGAGGCAAAAACACCTCTATTTCTAACTTCCGGCCTATCGCCCTACTCTCTCCAATATCTAAAATTCTAGAAAAATGCACCCACCACCAATTCTTACCCTATCTCATTCAAAATCACCTCCTAACACCCACCCAGCATGGCTTCCGTCCTGACCACAGTACCATAACTGCACTACTATCCTTCTTAGAATCTATCAATCAAGCTCGAGACTCTGGACTCATTGTATCCACAATATTGCTAGACCTTTCAAAAGCCTTTGACACCATCTCCCACACACACCTTCTTCATCATCTGGCTAATCTCAAACTCTCCCCAAACACTCTTTCCTGGTTCTCCAGTTACCTATCTGACCGATCTCAAGCAGTCAAATGGAAGAACTCATTCTTTTCCTTTTTGCCTACATCTACTGGTGTTCCTCAGGGATCCATCCTTGGACCCATGCTTTTCAACATCTTCATAAACAACCTTCACATCTTCATCCCTGACGCCACAGTCATCCAATATGCAGATGACTCTACCTTGGTCTGCTCTGCCCCAAACCTTCCTGAACTCCAGACCAAAACCCAATTAGCCTTTACCACCACAGAGAACTGGATGCACCAAAACCACCTTTCTCTCAACTCCAATAAATCCAAAATACTAATTTTTCTCCCCTCCAAAGTTTCCTCTGTGGATAAAAACACTTTCAATGTTCTCAGCCAGAATAACACTGCCATTGAAGTGGTCCCCTCTGCAAAACTCCTTGGCATCACCATAAACGAACACCTCAAATTTGATCTTCATATACAACATAACATAAAGAAAACCCACCAAAAGCTAGGTATGCTATATAGGAACAATCACTTCCTTTCAAACTCCACTAGGCATACTCTGGCAACATCCTTCCTCCTACCTTCCCTTCTATATGGAGCCCCTCTCAACTTGTCTACTACCAACACCTCTAAGCTCGAAGCTTGCTATAATAAGATCTCTAAATTTGCCACCAAATCCAAAACATCAAGTCACCACTGCCACAGCCTTTGTTCACTGAGCTGGCTAGAACTCCCTAATCACCTAGACTGTCTACAACTAACCACTGCTCACAAACTAATATTCTCCCCTAATAAATGCCCAGCCTTAAAGGACATCCTTCCTCCATACATCCCTAATAGACCACTGAGATCCGAAAACCAAAACTTAATCTCCATTAGTAAACTGAAACGACCAGCTGGCCAGCTTTTACTCTCCTTCTCACTAGGTAAAAAATTTAACTCTCTGCCTACTTCACTTAGGACTATACCCAACACTGAATCCTTCAAAACTCAACTTTTTCTTCACCTATCCTCCAAATGGAAATGCTCCTGCTTTCACCCCACTTAAATTCCACAGCGACCCCTAACTAAGCACTCCTACTCCTACTCCACTATACTCTCATACTTATTCTAATTTCTCAAAATAACTACAACTAACAGACTTTAAGTGACTGTAGGTATATAAATATTGAAAAAAAAAAAAAAATGCCATCAAGTTCTCTTCAACTCTCAAATGTATTAACCCTACTTGTTTTTACAAACTATATTGCATGTATTTTTTTATTTGTAATCTTTATTTGCATTCTGTAACCTATATTGTATTATACTGTTCTTGGAGATTTATTCTGTAACCTATATTGTATTATACTGTTCTTGGAGCTTTTCTCCCCGGGCCTCCACTGAAAATGGGCACTTCATGGCCCAGTGGACTTCCCCGGTAATCAAACTGAAATAAATAATAAATAAATAAATAAATTCCTGCAAATTTAAAACCATCTAGGTATGTTACAGCTATATTTATAAAGTGGCACTATCTTCCAGCCTTTGCCCACCATTGATGTGTGCCTCTGTGCAGATATCTTGCTCTAACAGGAGCTAGGAGTCTTAGCATGAAATATGTCATTGCAAGCGTGCTTTGTCCTGGAGGATGCTGACATTTGTGCTGTAACTGACACCTGGTCTGCAGCTGTGGAGAGCATACTAACCTTGCCAGGTTACTCTTCCCACCATACATTTAGACTCCAAATGGAGGCCTGCAAAGCCACAGGAGGTGGAGTTTTAAACATTATCATACGCATACACATACAAACCTTCAGGCTGGCCAAACACTATGATGCACGGGAGGCATCCCAAGTGCAGTTAAGTGTTGACAGACCACATATGCAACAAGCTAGCTACAGACCTCTAACCAAGACTCTGGACACTCACTACACCTATCTGGACTTGCCTGAATCTAGCAATATTCACCTACCCTGCTCCTGGGTGACTTTAACTACCCAACCATAGTGTGCATGGCCTGTTCTACCTGAACATGAATTCACAGAGATTCCTTAGCTTTGTCAATGGCAATGCAGTGGATCATCTGGTCCACACTCCTACAACAGGTGGAAATATCCTGTACCTGGTCCTAACCAACATGAGTAGCCACTGTAGCACTCCAGTAGTATCATCCTCCTTAGTAAGATCTGACCACATAGCCATCACTGTTGAGATCACCATCTCCCCTGCCCCCTCCACTTGTCAGGGTCATATAAAAATAACTTTCCAAAACTGACTATAAATCCCCTCAGAGTAGGTAGAAGTAGCTTTACAGCCACCTTCCCATCAGTTTGCACTATCAGTAGTGTCCAATCCTACACCGCAATGCTATGTGAGCACCTACATAGTTGTATGGACTCAGCAATACCTGACAGGTCAAAATCATCACCTTCAAGGTAGGGTAAACCTCTGTGGTGGACAGCAGCAATACACATATACCATAATAGGTGGGAATAATTGCTGGACAGGGCCAAGAAGGCACAGGTACCAAACTGGAAGCCATGTCACTTTGGTCTGAACAAGAAAACAAGGTCACAGGTGAATTATCTTAAGGCTATCTTTGAGTGCAAATTAGACACATCCACCAAGGCCAGTCACTAGGCCTCCCACACAAATGTCTGCAATCCCAGAGGCAAAACCCACATCTTCTCTGTAGTGGTGGTAAAAAACACCACATACACATATGGCATAGCTATAGCCAACCTGCTGCAGACAGGTTAAGTGTAAACATCACTCCCCTGTGCCTCCATCGGTACACATGGATATGCACAGCACCTGCCCCCCCTCCCCTCATCATCAGGAAGCAAGTCCATAATGCCCTTTCAAAGGCAACACACAGAAGTCTACATAGGCCTGATACCATCCCTGGCTGCATCCTACACAAACTCAGGCATGAGCTCTCAGCTCCATTACACACTGTAGTCAACCAAAGCCTGAGCACCAGTGTCATCCCATCTGCACAGAGGACAACCACTGTCATCCCTTTACACAAAGGTGGAGCAATCCACTGACCCAGCCAATCATATGCACATTAGCCTAACTAGCCTGATTTGCAAGGGCATGGAAGGCAATATCAAGGACCTTATAAACAGGGACATTGGCAACCTCGGAAAGCTTGAGCCCACACAGTGTGGTATTGTCAAAGGAAGATCAGGCCTGTTAAACCTAGCTGACTTTTCTGAAGCAGTCAAAAAACACAAGGACAAGGGGAGGATGGTGCACACTTCCTACCTTTTCCTAGCCCAAATCTCTCACAATAATCCCCAGGTGGCCATGGTACATAAGCCTATACAGCTAGGCACCAATCTTTATGTTACCAGATGGGTAGCTAACTGGCTCAATGATAGTACCCACTCAGTCAATGTAGTGGAAGCCATCTCTAGTAGTAGACTCTTACAGAGCAGCATACCCCAAGGATTGGTCTTGGGACCTCTACTGTTTGAGATATACATTTCTGAGGTACATGACAAAAACAGTGGTCTGTGGCTGGCCAGGTTTATAGATGATTGCAAGCTGGCCACTCTCTTACATTCGCCTACTGATGTGAACATCCTCCAAGAGGCCATTACCCAAATTAATGAGTGGTGCAAGAAGCATTGCTTCAACCTGAATGCCAAGAGATGCATTATTTTCCCTGTTGTGGTAGATGTCATCCACACAAATTATGACAGTAATGACAATGTACTGAGCATGCGATTAGATGTGAGGTGACTTGTGCAACAAGGTTGGTAGCAACCTGATAGTTCCCCATCATGTGGGCACCATTGTACTGAAGGTTGTCTATATGGCCCACCTCACAAATATGGGTATGTTATCCAGGAACCAGGAGGCTACAACATCACTGTACTCCACCCTTATCAGATGCATTACTGAGTACAATGGCTCCTTTGGCATGTACCTTGCGAAGCAAATGCAGCAGTTGCAGAGACCACAGAGGTTCCTGACCAGGAAAATCCAGGGTCTGCAACACCTATCCTATACAGAGAGGCAGAAAGTCATGTCCCTGTACTCAGTCTCATGCAGACTGATGATAGGCAACCTGTGTCTGGCATACAGGGACATTTCCAAATCAGCCTTGATGGCATTTCTGCATATCCGTAAGACAAACCCAACTCACACAACACCCACGCAAGTCCCTCAACTGGTCTGTGACATGTATAGAACTTTTTGGTGGGATAGTGTAGTGTCCCACACAATACACTGTCTGTAAAATACACTCCCTCCCCATGTCTAGCAGAGTAAATGTATAGCTCTCATGAAGAAGAAGTTGGACGACTGAATGGGAAATGGAAAAACACTCCTGGGGTCCCACATGTGTCCCAGCTGGACAGGGGAAACAGGTGCTGGCTTTGAAGGGACATGGGTGAAAGTCTGGGCTACGCTTATGAGGGCATCAGTGCCAATAGCCTGGTGTCATCTTATGAACTTATGCACCTAGTACTTTACATGTTTCCTTTAGGTACTGCAGACTGTCCTCTAATGTTGTCTGAAATGATTCCCTGTGAGTCTGAACTGTGTAGGTACTGCAGTGATATAGTATTCTCTTGTTCCTTCATCAGTTATTATCACATGCCATTAAACCTTGTCATTGTGTCTGGTCTGTATAGCAGCAAGTCAGCTATTACAATACTTGCATATGCACTTGGTGACACCATATAGCTCACTCCAATGGCCTTGATCTTTGTCACACTTACCATTCTGCCAATAGGCCCATCACACAGTAGGGTTTGTCACCCTTTGTTGAGTGCCTTACAGTAGCTGTGAAAGAGGCATAACTACCATAAGGTCTGGCCTGAAGAGCTCATAGGCAGCAAAGCCGTGCCAAACTTTACCAGGAGTGTGTGTATTTATATGTGTGTGTGTGTGTGTGTGTGTGTGTGTGTGTGTGTGTGTGTGTGTGTGTGTGTGTGTGTGTGTGTGTGTGTGTGTGTGTGTGTATCAACAAACATAATACTTCAGGGTATTAATTTACATATGTTGTCTTCCTCTTGCACATGAACATGGGGTTTGGTGTCTCTACTCCTCACAACCTCATGTCAGTGTCTTAGAGCACTCCCATGATGATGGTGGTCATAGTGAGGCACAGGTGGTGTTGTCAGGGCCTGAATCTGTGCCATTGGTTGGTATCCCATTTTCACCCATAATGTCCCTGCACACAGTCAGTATGCCCTCACATACCCAGTCCCCAGCAACCACAGATAATGGACAGTTGGAGGGTGGTGGCATGGAACAGTCTAGTGTGGTGAATATGGCAAGTGCGAGTGTAGACACCAGCCATAGCCAGAGAGCAGGCAAGGCCACACACAGGCAGATAGACAGGGGTGCTCGACGGAGGACTACTGTTCATCAAAACCTGTTGCAAGTGCCACAGCAGATGTCACCAGATTCATGTTATGGTCCATCATGGAGGCACAGGCACATACTGACCACAACACCAGACAGATGCTTGGGGTCATGAATGCAGCACTTCCTGCCATGCGTGACAACCTTCACGGCATTTGTGATGCCATATATCATTTTGTCAATGTTGAGGATAGACAGTGGGGTGAGACATTGTCACTGCTCGAACATGCAATGTCTGTGTTTGTGCATTTGGTGGGAGTAGGGCATCAGCCAGGTGCACGTAGGTCAGCAACATGATCAGCTGAGAGCCCACATGGCCATGCACATTCGCAGTCCCATAGTGACAGTACCATCAGCACTACTGAAGGGAGGGTGCTGTCCACAGCAAACCAGAGCAGGCCATAGGCACGTGGTCCTGGACATGGATACAGCAGACAGCAGTCACCATCGGGGAGTAGTAATGCATCTGTCCTTGGGCCTGGTGGTGCCAGTGAGATTCCTGGCAGGAACAGTTCCCATGTCCCTGACAGGAGATGGTGAACCACACATCCTGCCATGTACAGTTCATGGATGTCCAACATAACGCTGTGTCAAGCATTCACCTAGGCTGATGGTGTGCAGACAAATACTCACATCCATATCACAGGCCAGTCACTATCAGACATGCACAGCTCCTCTGCACTGCTCAGATGAACACCACCCCTCCAGACACACCACACACACACACACACACACACACACACACACACACACACACACACACACACACACACACATGATGTCAGCCATATGGCCCAGCCTAGGCCTCTGGCAATCCAACACCACACCCTGTGCATGTGATAATACTTGTGCCACAACCCTATTATCCATACCATTGATGCAGGGACATGCTCATATGGGTCTGATGCACAGGGTGCTATAGTACAGTATAGCAATGTCATGCTGTGTAAAGTGCTGTCTGCTGGCAGTAGTTATGGGTACACATCGAGGTGTATGTACCTTTTTAGCCATAATGCACTATTGCTGTTAGTACTGTTGACTGATTGTAGTGTCATGTACTGTATTCTGGTTGTGTTCCAGGTGTCTGTGTGTCTGCAGGCTGTTGACCAGCTGACAGAAGCAATGATGAGTAAGCCAGAGTGGAAACACAGTGACCTCATAGCCAAGGTACAGCTGTATATGCACATGTTTACCAGGTGGGTTTACATGCTACAGTGTGTAAAGGGCAATTGTGGCAGACAGTGTGACCTTGCATACATACCCTTGACACAGCCACCTAGCCTTCATACATGTCACGAGTGTTCTGTAGTACCACAGGCTCACACATACAGAAGAGGTTGACGGGACTGTGAATGTGCTCTTATTTAAGAGTGAACCTGCAAGCTACCCTAGAAATTATACACTAATAACTTGTCTTCCGACGACGTATAAACTATACACAGGGATTGCTGCTGACAGAGTTTATAGTCATTTAGAAGAAAACTCAATTATGGCAGTAGAACAAAAGGGCAATAAAAGAAAGTCATATGGAACAAAGGATCATTTGTTGTTAAATAAAGTTATAGTGGAGAACTGTAAGAAAGGTAAGAATCTAAGTATGGCATGGATTGACTATAAAAAAACATTTGATAGTATCCCACATTCATGGATAAAAGAGTGCTTAAAAATGTATAAGGTACATCCTAAACTGATTGATTACGTTACAGTAACAATGAAACAGTGTCAGACCACTTTGCAATTAAGCCATGATAAAGGACAAATTATTATCCCAGGGATAAAAATCCAAAGGGGGATATTCCAAGGTGACTCCTTTGTCACTGTTGCTATTTTGCCTTGCCATTAATCCATTAAGCTGTTTACTTAACAGCTTAGGTCATGTCTATAACTTGGATTCTAGAAAACAACAAAGTCTAAAGACTTCTCATCTTCTCTTTGTCAATGATTTAAAATTGTATAACTCATCAGATGAGGAACTGAAAGCACAGCTGCAGGTTGTCAAAACTTTTTCAGATGATATTGTATTGGAATGTCATTTGGTCTTGATAAATGTGCAAAAGCAACCCTTAAAAAGGAAAATTGCAGCACCAGAAAAACATCAGTTTGGGACAAGAATGTGATATAAAAGAACTTGAGCAAGAGGGGGTGTATAAATACTTGGGAATTGATGAAGGATCAGCAATAAAACATGAACAAATGTGAATAAAGCTTAGTAAGGAGTACTTCAGAAGACTTAAATTAGTCTGGAAAACAGCATTGACATCTAGGAACAAGATCCAGGCTATAAATCAATTTGCTCTTCCTGTCCTAACTTATAGTTTTGGAGTGATTGACTGGCCCCAAAAAGTGTTGGCTATATTGGATATTAAAACAAGAAGGATGCTTCACGCTCACCAAATGATTTATAAAAATCAGTGTATACCAAGATTATATATTCCCCATTCCGAAGGAGGGATGGGCCTCCTTGAAATTGATTACATGTACAGATCTGCAATCATGGACTCCACACATATCTACTGACCTCACAAGATCCAATTGTGGTGAAAGTTTTGAAACATGAGGAGAATAAATCTAAGATGACATCTCTGCCTAATTTAGCAGAAGCATATCGACGTCAAGCAGGAACGGAAATAAAACCAGAAGTGGATAAAAACCAGGCAGCAACTGAATGTGCTAAAAAACAAAAGAAAGAATATAAGGTGAAGGACTAGATGAGAAGGCAAGAAATGTGGAAAAAACATAAATATAGTTGCAAGTATAGAAAACGTCTGAAAGAGCCTCTTGTTGATCAAGAACAAATGCAGGGATGGTTAACATGTTGGAGAAACAGACATATGTAGATTTTGTGGAACCGAATTGGAAACAGTCACACACCTTATGGCTGGTTGCGACTCTCTAATGGCAGAGGGACTGCATACTGAAATGCATAATAATGTGGCGAGATTGTTATGGAGATTGTGCAAACATTATGGTACTGAAGTGGCTGAAAAACACTGGAAACATGAGCCACAGAGAATCATAGAAAATGATGAAGTTTACATCACTTGGGATCACCCAATACCAACAGTCCAAAAGATAGATGCTAGAAAACCGGATATAGTGGTCTAAGAAAAGAAGACAAAAGTAGCATTGATCATTGAAATTGCCACACTTAGTGACTACAGTGTCTTGCGTACAGAGAGACACAAAGTCATAAAATACCTCAATCTGCAGGCAGAAACAAAAGCCATGTGGAAGAAAGATACCCAGACAGTTCCAATAGTAGTAGGAGTAACTGGTCTTATAAAAAATAATTTACAATCATATTTAGATATGTTACCAATTCATGTAACACCGTACAAATTGCAGAAGGAGTCATTACTGGGCACATCATGGGTGCTGCGAAGAGCACTTTTGGCTAACATCAAAAAGGGAAACAATACTAATTTCATGAACTTTAATTGTACTTTGAGTTAGGAATGGGGTCCATTCCCATGATGGTATTAGAAACCCAAAAGACTTGGAGAAATTAAAAACAAAAGAGGTTACTTGAGTACTGGCACTAGGTCCCTTACAAGCTTAGCCATTACTTTAACTGCAACAGATTCAGCTATCAGCACCTGTTGCCCTTGCCATTTCTGTCCCATCCACTCAACCTTCATGCAGTTGATGAGGGTATGCCTGGTACTGTGTATGACAGGTTTGGGGTATGTATTCCTGACACAGGTCAGCCTGTGTTAGTCTAATCTGACAATCACCAGCATGTGTGTCTGCTAACTCATATGCATGTTTGGCCTCTCATGCTGGTAGTGCACACAGAGTCATAGTCCTGTATATAGGGCAGCTGAAGAAGGGCTGAGCACAGCCCCTACATGAATAGTTTTACAAATGATGGCATAAGATACATAACACAAATAGCACAGAGGTAATATTGTGTGGCAGTGTCTGCCACTATTATTCAAGTGGGTGACAATTGCAAGTCCTGGGGTTAGAGGCCCTTAACATGTTTGAGCCATCTGACACACACACACACACACACACACACACACACACACACACACACACACACACACACACACACACACACACACACACACACAAATACACACACTACTGAAAGGGGACATGCATTGAAACACACATGCACGTGGAGGAGACACTTCTCAGAGTAGATGATTTACCCATCTGCTTATGTACACTACACAGTGATATGACCATTGCATGCACCACAGTGGTTTGGTTTTAGAAACTGTGTAACTGTGCATGTGCAGTGGATGACATCTGTATGGGCTGAAACTAGGTTGGCAATGGAGGAGGTAACAGGGTTGAAGAGGCACACAAACTGGTATAGCCATCACATACACACAGTAAAGACAGCCACAGGGGCTGTGCATGCAGAAATGCATACACAGTTGCCAACAGACATATTAGTCACCCTATGTATCCACTTGTATGTACTATAGTGCTACGTACACATGACATGCTCCACATAGATTATCTGCATGGGATGTAACACACAGCCTCTTACAACAAGTAATCTTGCAAATGCATTCATCGATGGTGGGATGAGCCACAGAAATGGTGATTGGCTTCATCGACTGCTCCTACAAACCTGCACAAGTGACAGAGTGACAGACTTTGTAGCAGCATGATGTGTCAGTCAGGTGCAATGTCTGATGCTGGCATGTGTGTCGTTGTGGTAACTGTGACATATTTGGCAATGATATCACAGGAATGTTCATTGTTAGGGGACACAGACCACATATAGGTAGCAAATGTGGATATTCCATATATATCTGTACAGATGACTGGTATGGGGTGTATAGTGTTACATATTGTATGTGAGGCAGATGCCATTAACAGGCTCTTTAAAGTAATGTCATGGGTAGGGGTCAACAGGCCTTAAAATGGTATAACCTACACACACAGCAGCCATGGGGGAATATGCTTCACACACACTACTATAATTGCTACTACTGAGATTAGAACCTCTAACTATCTAATTATTTTCAATATAGTATTATAGGTTCATAGGTTCATAAGTAGGTACTAGGCTATCTGCCTGAGGGCATTTATAAGCCTAGCCAGAGTGTGTCAGCTTTCACCGCCCCATTAATTAATTAACTGATCCTCTGTCAAGCAGAACCAATGAAGTGATCCCAGGGGTGTATTTTCTGTTACCCATCCACTCGTCAAGGTTACTCTTGAAGAGAGTTAGTGAGGGGCTCTGCCTGGTGTAATTTGGAATTTTGCTGCAAAACATGGGGTGTCTCTGTGACAGGATTCTATCCCTCCAGCATGTTCTATTTATTGTTGTGGTGAGGTTTAGCTCACTAGAGCGCGTGGCTCGCAGTGACTTGGATTTCTTTAGGTGGAGCATGTCCATCAATTCTGAGTTGGACATGGCTTTGTAAGTCAGGCAGAGATCACCTCTGAATAAGCAATATGCCATTGAGTACAGCCAGAGTTTTTTCAGTCGGGCTGCATAGGACATATGTTTGAAACCAGTAATCCTCTTGTTGAGGTACTTTTGTGGTCTTTCCAACTGTTGGAAGTGTCTTGTGAGGTACATCCCAAATGGGGCATTGTACTCTATGATGGGTCTAATGAGTGATGAGTAGAAGGGCACTATAACCTCTTTATTTCTAGATTTGAACCCTTTAGTAATTAGATGGGCCACATAGAAGGATTTCCTAACTACTTTTCAATATGATTGTCAAAGGAGAGATTACTGCCTACCTGGGTCCCCAGATCTCTTATTACCTCTTCTGTATTAAGAGGGCTGCCACCTATGTGGTAATTTGTGGGTGTTTAGTATTTCCCATATGGGATGACTATGCATTTTTTGGCATTTAGCTTGAGGCCATGACTTTGACACCAGGTGTCCATTTCAGTAAGGTCCTTTTGAAGGATGTCCGTGTCAGCTGGAGAGTCATTTATGGCTCCCAGTTTGCAGTCATCGGCGAACTTGGTTAGCCATAGTCCTCCTGTGTTTGCCTGTACTTCTGAGAAGTATATGCTGAACAGTACGGGTCCCAGGACCGAGCCTTGCAGGACACCACTTGTGACTGGTTTAGAGTCGGACCTGGAGCCCGCTATTCTTACCATGTGAGTTCTGTCTGTAAGCCAATTGGCAACCCATCTCATGACATAGGGGTTTATGTTCAGGCTGGTGAGTTTTACTATAATACCCGAGTAGGGAATGGTGTCGAAAGCCTTGTGGTGAGGTCAAGGTAGGCTGTGTGATCCACCTTTCCCTTGTCTATGGCCTTGGTGACTGTCTTGAAGAAGTCAACCAGGTTTAGTAGGCATGATCTGCCCTTAACAAAGCCGAACTGGGTTGTCAAGTTTTTGGAGGTTCCAAATGTCTTTGTTAATGAGTTCCATGATGATGCACTCCATAGCCTTGCAGAACAAGCTAGTCAGGCTTATGGGGTGATAGTTACCAGGGTCAGTTGTGGCCCCTCCTTTGTGGAGAGGAATAACCATTGCTGTGTGCCATTCTATGGACACTTAGCCTGTGGAGAGGCTGAGAGTGAACAGCGTGTTTAGGTGGGGGGGGTTAGTTCGTTCTGTAGTTCGTGCAAGATGCAGCCTGGGACACCATCTGGTCACACTGACGCTGTGTTTTTGGCTTTTGAAAGGGCTGTTTTCACCTGTGCGTCTGTGATTTTTGGAACACTACACTTTTCCTGTATTGTTGTGGGCCCTTTTCTAGGTGGGGGGGTGAAGTTTGCACTGAATCTATCTGCCCAGGATGTTGGCAATATTAGTAGGTTCAGTATATTTTGTGCTATTTTGCATTAGTTCAGTCCATATCTGCGAGTTGCCACTTAGATTCTTAACATAGCTAAAGAAGGCTTTGTGGTTATCTTTTGAATCCTTGGCTATTTTTCTTTTGAAGTTAGCCTTGGATGATTACATGAGGGAACTCAGTTTCTTATTGATACTGATCGGGGATGTCTTTCCTTCTTGGGAATTGCTTTTTTCTGAACTAGTTTCCTCCTTCTATTGTATAGCCTGTTTATTGCACGGGTCCACCAAACTGGTTTCCTTCTCTTAGTGGAGTGAGTCTTGGTTTTGCTAGGGATGGCACAATCCATGCATCCTTGTAGGTGCTCATAGAGTGTATTTGTAAAGGTTTCTGCATCTTGGTTATCCTTTAGTGTGGGGGCTGTGAAACTTACCACCTCTGTCTTAAGTAAGGTGAAGTTTGCTTTAGAAAAGTTTTTTACTGTGGTTTCCTTAGTTAGGGGTGGTGGTGGGGTGTGGATATCCAGAGTGATTAGTTTATGGTCTGATCTAACCAGTGACGGGTTGACCTCCAGTGTGGAACACCTGTCACCCATGTTAGTGATGACCGGGTCCAAAATGTTTTCACCTCTAGTAGGGGAGCTTACCAGCTGATCCAGGGCGTTTGAGTTGATGAATTCCAGGAAGCGCTGGGCCTGCGAATTTGTACTCAAGTAGTTTTCTCAGTGAATAGGGTAAGTGAAATCGCCCAATATCAGGGTGTTTGTTATGACCTTCATGTTTTCCAGTGTCTCCAGAAAGGTGGAGTGGTGGTCCTGGGTCATGGAGGGTGATCTGTAGCAGGCCACAATTTGCATTGCAGATTTGCCTGATGTTAGTTGCACATGGATGATTTCAGAGGTATCATGCTGTGCCACTAACCTGGAGGTGTAGGTATCCCTGATGAATATGGATACACCCCCTTCCTTTTGTGTTTCGGTCCATGTTCTGTGGCCGAAACATGTGGTATGAGTTGTAGCCCAGTAGTGCTGGGGTGCTCTCTGGAACCTTGAACTAGGTTTCAGTTACTGCACAGATGTCAATGTTCTCCATACTGAGGAGTGCTTTGAGCACATGCATTTTGAGATTTAAACTCCTGGCATTCAGTAGCATAACCCTCAGTTTTTTGTTAATTGTGCTGTTTACGGAGGTGGGTTTGACTTTTGAGCCTTGCCTAAAAAAGGCACTATGGGGGCAGCAAGAGCCTTGGCCAGTATTCAAAAGCCTAGGGGTGAAAGGTGCAAGCTGTTTCTTGTGAAGCAACACGGCTTGTTGAGCATGTCATCCCAGGCTGACAAACACTGGATCCCCTTTGAATGACACCAGAAGCTTAGCCAATTGTTGAAATTGATAATTTTTTCTTTATACTGAGATATCATTCTTGGTGAGGGCAGAATGCTACTCAGGGTCAGGGTCATACCAGCCTGGGCTACATGATCAGAAAGCTCTTCCATGTCTCTTTTCATGTAGTCCAGGGAGGTACATCTTAGGTCATTCACGCCAACATGAACAATGACAGAGTCATATTTGTACTTGTTCTGGAGTGACCTGAGTGCTTGTGTTATGTGGCAGATTCTGGCTCCTGACAGGCAGCTAACAGTAACCTTCTGCTTTTCCAGCCTAGTGAGTAGGACATCAGTGTGCCTGACTATAGAGTCACCTATTACTAGTGTGTTAGGTATGTTATTTCACCTTAAGGGCTGTGATTGTGCGGCACACTGATTTTGTGTTTTATGTGTTGTCTGGTTTGTGATGGGAAGTGCAGGTTGTTTGGGTGTCTGCTTTTGCAGGTCTCTGATGCTTTTGCAGGTTTTTATTTAGAGCCTCCGAGTATGATTTTGTGTATTTATGTGTATTTTTGCCAGTGCTGTTTTAGTAGATCTGTGTGCGGCTGGAGTTGTGGTGCAAGTGTTAACCTTCTCCTCTTGACTGTCGGTTCCAGTCTTGGGTGGAGACAGCTTAGCTTCCATTTTGGCTGTATAATTGCATCTCTCGCATATGTTAGTGTTTTGTGGTAGGAGGAGAGGGTTGTCTGTGTACATGAGGCAGTTGTAACATTGCCTCAGGATACCCAGATTCACCAGCTGGACTGGAGAGTGCACCTGAAGTTGTCCTTTGGTCATGCCTGAATAGTAGGGTGAGCTGCTTAGTCACTTGGTTGGTGAGGAGTGAATAAAGAGCCTTGTCCTGCTGGGCAATCAGTGTCAGGGTATATTAGTGCTTGCTATTAGGTCTGAGCAAGTGCTGGGTTGTAAGATGCTTTTTGAATGCTTAGGTTGAGAGTTAGACTAGTTTCAAGGGAAAAACTGAAGAGGAGACTTAGTGGATCTGAGAATAATTTAACCAAAGCTAACTGGCACTGCCCTGTGTGCAAAACCATGCAAATGTGTTTTTTTATAGTAGGGAAATTAAAGAGATAGAAATTAGCCCAAAAATGGCCAATTAACTACTAACTTCTGGGCTGGAACCACTCTTCCAGGGACAGATAGGTTGCTCAAAGCTCCCCTCTCTCACAGGTGAACAGAGAAACTTCCTTCTATTGAAGTAAGGTATGGGCAACTCAGAAACTAGTATCACAGCCCTGAATTCAGCACTAGCCTGAAAACTGGACTATGCTAGCTTAGAAAAGTGGGAAACAAGGAATTTTTTTGTTTGTTTTTTTGAAAAGATAAGGCAAAAACAGTAAAAAAATACACTTAAAATGACTACAAACGATCAGAAAAGGCTATCACACTTTAGTGTGTAGCCTACAACAGCTAAACAAATTATTTAACCAAAAAACAACTTTTTAAAAGTGCAGGCAGTCAAATAAGTACAATATGTGAAAAAAACAAGCTTTTAAATCACAATAAATGCTGGAAAATCTGCATTTAGGTGGAAAACAGTTAAGTACAGCAAGAAAGTACAGAAAACTGATACTTAATCACTCCAAAGTCTCTCTCCTAAGCTAGAAGGCTTGTATCAGTTTAAGGCTTTCTAGTGCTACCCAGTAGGTTAGTAACAGGAAAGATGGGAAACAAGCACAGATGTGGTCTTTTAAACCAGAAAGTTGAAAGAGATGGACAAACTGTCCAAATGGTCAATGAACTACAATTTCTGGGCCAAGAACCTCTCCTCTTGTAGTAGACAGGCTACCTAGTGCTTACCATTCCCACTGATAAGCTAGAAGACTTTCCTCCAACACAGAAAGGCTTGCGGGGCTCAGAAGCTTACCAACAGTCCTGGATACAGCAACTCTGTATCTGTACTAGGCTAGTTACAGGAAAGGTGGGAAACAAGCGCAAGTGCAGCTTTTAAACCAGAATGTTGAAAGAGATGGAAAAAACTGCCCAAATGCCAATAGCTACAATTTCTGGGCCAGGAACCACTCCGCTTGTGGTAGATAGGCTGCCTAATGCTTACCACTCCCACTGATAAGCTAGAAGGCTTCCCTCCAACACAGAAAGGCTTGGGGGGCTCAGAAGCTTACAAAGAGTCCTGGAATACAGCAAATCTGTACCTGGACTAGACTAGTTACAGGAAAGGTGGGGAACAAGTACAAACATAGGCATTTAATCCAGCCAGTTGAAAGACATGGAAAACTGCCCAAATGGCCAAATAAACTACAATTTCTGGGCCAAAACTCACTCTTCCCATGGAGGATAGGCTACCTAGTGCTTACCACTCCCACTGATAAGCTAGAAGGATTTCCTCCAACACAGAAAGGCTTGGGGGTTCAGAAGCTTACTAACAATCCTGGATACAGCAACTCTGTAACCAGACTAGGCTAGTTATTGGAAAGGTAGGAAACAGGCACAAGTGCAGCTTTCAAACCAGAAAGTTGAAAGAGATGGAAAAAAACTGCTCAAACAGCCAATAGCTACAATTTCTGGGACAGGGATCACTTCTCTTGTGGTAGATAGGCTACCTGATGCTTAACACTCCCACTGATAAGCTAGAAGGCTTCTCTCCAACACAGAAGGGCTTGGGGGACTCAGAAGCTTACCAACTGTCCTGGATACAGCAAATCTGTACCTGGATTACACTAGTTATAGGAAAGGCGGGGACCAAATGCAAAACTGGCTTTTAACCAGAAAGTAGAAAGAGATGGAAAAACTGCCCAAATGGCCAATGAACTACAATTTCAGGGACAAACCCACTCTTCCTAAGGTAGATAGGCTACTTAGTGCTTACCATAGGCTACTTAGTGCTTACCACTCCCACTGATAAGCTAGAAGGCTTCCTTCTAACACAAAAAGGCTTGGGGGGGCTCAGAAGCTTACCAACAGTCCTGGATACAGTAAGTCTGTATCTGGACATGACTAGTTACAGGAAAGGCAGGAAACAAGCTTAGAATTTTTTTTTAGAGAAAAGCAGCTAAAACATCAGTAAATACAATTCAAATTGTAATGCAGGCCAGCACACCCAAGCGTGTAGCAACACTATGGCAAATACAGTTCAAATAAATACAATTAAATTAATGAATGACTAAAAAACAAGTGCAGAAGGCAATAAATTAGAAGGCTACTAACAAGCAGTAATAAGTGCAGAGTAAGAGTGACTGAACAGATAACAGCACGTAGAAGAGCAACTAAGACAGTTACAGTAAGAGCAGATGAATAAGATATATATATATCTATATATATATATATATATATATATATATATATATATTTTTTTTTTTTTTTTTTTTTTTTTTTTTGAGGGAAGGAACAACAGAGCAGTATTAAGAGGCTACAGGGGTTGTCCTTCCCAAATGCTTTACACAGTTATTGCACATGCCACAGAGCTTAGAGGGCTGACAAGTGTATACAGGTACATTTAAGGTGAATGACATCAGCAGGCCTTGTAAAGTAGGGCAATAGGACGTGTACTGGGTGGTACATGCCTCAAAATGTTATAACCCACACCACAGGATATGATTCTCATGCAAACCCACACACATACAGTATCACAGTTGTCAGTATTGGGTTTAGAGCCCCTATATATTTAGTTATGTGTATTACAGTGTTACCTGGTTATCACTCACACCACGGAGCTTATGGGATTTAACAGTGTCCCAAGGTGCGTCTAAGGTGAAAAAACATCAAGATCCCTTGTAAAGTATGGCAACGGGAAATGTACTGGGTGGGAAGGGCATCAAAATACATTACCCTACACACATTCATACTTACAAACACCTTCACACACACATACACACACACACACACACACACACACACACACACACACACACACACACACACACACACACACACACACACTTGCTGGAACTGAGAGTAGAATAACTGTTTTTCTAGTTATCTGTACTATACTGTTACTTAGTTATTACATGTACCGTGGAGCTTATAGGGTTGAAAGCTGTCCAAACATACTTCTAAGAGCAATGACATCAGCAGGACTGCTAAAGTAGGGCACTAGGAAGTTTAGTGGTTGGGAATGACCTAAAACTGTTTCACCTTCAAAGAACCCCCCCCCCCCCCACACACACACACACACACACACACAATTTTCCAGGACTGGGATTAAACACCATACCTATCTAGGTATTTGTACTATAGTATTACACAGTTATCACATGCACTACAGAGCGTATAAGGTTAACAAGTGTCCAAAGGTACTTCTAAAGTGAATGACATCAGCAGGACTGATAAAGTAAGGCACTGGGAAGTGCTGTGGGTGGGAAAGTACTCAAAATACTTCATCCTACAAACATCCACACTTATAAACACACTTACTGGAACTGAAAATAGAACCACTGGTTATCTAGTTATTTGTACTATACTGTTACATAGTTATTGCATGTGTCACTGAGCTTACAGGGCTGGGCTGTGCAAAGGTACTTCTAAGGTTAATGGCATCAGCAGAACTGCTAAATTAGGGCACTGGGAAGTGTACTGCATGGGAATGGCCTAAACTGTTTTACATACAAACACACACACACAGACACACACACACACACACACACACACACACACACACACACACACACACACACACACACACACACACACACACACACACACACACACACATATATATATTTGCTAGGACTGAGATTAGAACCCCTAACTATTTAGTTATTTGTACTAAAGTGTTACAAGATTATTGCACTGCTACAGAGCTTACTGGGCTGGTAGGTGTCCAATGGTACATCTAAGGTGAATAACATCAGAAGATCTTGTAAAGTAGGGCAATGGGAAGTGTACTAAGTGGGAACTGCCTCTTAATACTTAAACTTACAGACACACACACACACACACACACACACACACACACACACACACACACACACACACACACACACACACACACACACACAAAGGCAGGTGATGTGATATTATAACCCCCCACCTCAGTACTATTACACAATGTAGCTCACCTTCATGGTGCACATGCAGCTGGTTATGACCAGTATGCCACTGTCTACAGCAGGACATCACTCTATGCCATTCAGGGTATCCGTGTGTATGACTCACTCTCTGTGAATCTCCTTGTGTGTCTCTCTCTATCACTGTCTGTCTCTCTCTTCCTTATGTCTATGTGTGTGCATGCCTGACATATTGTTTTATGTTCCCCATAAATATGTTTGTGTATCACATGCAACAGATGCAGATATTTCACATATGGGCCACCTACAGCTAGCTGAGGGTAATCCTGTCTGATCGGTGTGTGTAGGGACAGTTAGGCTGTACATAGCTATCTGTATGCAAAGACATATATGCACAATACAGTTATATAATCTGATGTGGGTTTTGACATTGCCTGTGATTCTGTAAGTGTAGGAGCATGCTCAGTATGACCTTCTATAGTGAGAGTGGGATTCCATTCCAGAGATAGTTGTACTCCAGTCTGGGGTTTTGTGTGCTACAGCCATACCTCTCAAAAGTAAACAGGACTTTACTAGAGGTACTGGGTTTGTTTTAGCAGACATTTTCTGACATATCTAGGGCAGCGCAGTGGTGCAGCGGTTAATGTTGTCGCCTCACAGCAAGAGGTTATCTGGTTCGATTCTTGGCTGGGGTGCCTTCTGTGTGGAGTTTGCATGATCTCCCTGTGTTTGCGTGGGTTACCTCCGGGTACTCCGGTTTCCTCCCACATTCCAAAGACATGCATCTGGAGCATTTCTCCCTGGGCCTCCAAATAACTGCTCTGTGGAACCTAGTTGGACTTTCCCGGTCAACAAATGTTAAGTAAATTAAAAAAATATATATAGCTCAGATCATCACAGTTCTTTGCCAGAGGACTACAAGATGTATGATGCACACACCAATATTATGAGCCCAACTATCACCATTCTTGCCCAAAAAGGCCAGTTCAGAGGTGTGCCTTTGTGATATACTGGCTGGGGATCTCTTGCCTGTGTGGTATTCTTCTTACCTGACAAGTCATATCCTGATCCATACCTCTCAACTCAACTGTACAGTTTTTGGCATATTGTCCAGGTGTTTGTCTAGATGTTTTGTCCATTCTACATAAACTTGTGTTTTTATGGCAAGTTAGTTGCATATAATTGAAGACTGATGTTACATAATAATGACAGACATTAGTGTTTCAGATGTCATAACCTTCAGTCAGTTCATGCTAATGCAAAATCCATTATTCTACCAACTTTCTCAGTATGTAAGGGAATATTTAATACATGTGCCTATAATTGGGCCTTTGTCCCACTTTCATTTATAACCTTGTCCAGATGTCTTGCTGTCAGGGGTTGAGAGGTAAGGGTATGGGTACAGAGTGCATTCTACTGTGTAGAAGTGTCCATTATATGTGTAATATATTCCACATAGCACTGTGACTTCCAGGTATGTCAGTGGCAGAGCAATACAAAGTAATATGGTGAACCACTGACAGTTTTGTATAGGTTGATAGGTTGCTATGATGTTAGTAAGGCATTGGCCCTGAAGCTGTTATAACCTACACAGACAAGAGTGTAGCCTATGCTAAGATATGTTAGCACACAGATCCCCTGTCCAGTAGGGACACAGGTGGAACCACATGACAGAATTTTGTGTTTCCCATGCACTTATACATTAAGCACATCACTAGGGGTACTGAGGCACTTGGCTTTCTGTGGACAGGGAGTGTATTCCACAGATGGGGGAGTGTGTGGGACACATATCCGTCACACTGACAAGCCATACTGATATCACAGCCCAGGCTGATGCTGCACTTACAGGTTGATGGAGTAGGCATTGACTTCCAGATGTGCAACAGTCTCATCAAGGCAGGGTCTGGATTGCTTTGTATGCCAGGCAGGGGTCACCTCAGCAGACTCTGTAATGAACATGGTAGATGGGTAGTGCTGTTAGCCTATCTGTGTACGGTAGGTGTTTGGCATTGGGGGTAAGGCCTTAGTGTTTTCAAGACTCTGGTGTGTTGAGTCTGCATGGTCTGTGGTGTGTAATTTTGTGGAGTTCTCATGTGTTTTTGCCTCTGAGGTGTCCTTTGTTTGGGTTTTTGTTTTGTTGCAGACCTCCACTTACATGGGTGTGTGTTGTGTATTTGCAGGTGATGTTTACTGACTCCATACACTGCATGGCACCTATTTTACTGCACAATTTGTTCTGGGGTGCACATTCTCCATTTGTCTGGCCAGTGGTTCCCCTTCCCCTTATGTGTGTCTCTTTGTCCTTCTGTAGTCCAGTCACAGGCTTTGACCACAGTGGCTGCTGTTATGTATTTGTAATTCGGATGTGAGTGTGGTAAATGCCATAACATCACACACAAGGTTGTGGACTTCACACATCTGAGTGTACCTATTTAACAGGTTGTCCATCACTGTACCACTACATTTGCTGTGGTCCTTAGGTGGTTTGTGTTGCTATATGTTATTATGAGGCTACATGTGGGCCTAGCTGTCATACTGTCACAGACTTGATATCTAGACAGCCCCATATAGGACAGTCAGACAAAGGGCCACAACATGTAAACAGGGTGTTAATAATGTTCTGCCAAACATAGACAGTTGGGAGATCAGGTTGGTAAGTGCTTGCTTTCTGTTATGGGTATAATGTCTGCTTTTCCACTGTCTGCCATTGCTGTTTTGACATGACCCTTTCTTGTTTTGCAAATAGTTGGCAGGCAGATGCAATGTTAGGACAAGCAGAATAGATATACAAGGCATACTTGTGCTCCTTTTATGACAACCTCTGTCATTCCTGGGGTATGGCTGTTGGCCAGTGACATGTTGGCAGTGCTGACACAGAAAGGTGGCAGCCTTTTATAAACTGGCAGTACACTGTCATTCAGGTACCTGCTGTCCTACTAGGCACCATACCTCTCAACTTCTGAGAGCCAGCCATCTGGACAAAGCCAAAGTAATTGGGGACAAAGGCCTAAATATAGGGACCATTTTTAAGTATTGGCCTTACAAACCTAGAAAGGTGATACAATAACAGGTTTTGCATTAGCATGCATTTTTCTATAGGATATGAAGTCTGATACTCCAATCTGTCATTATTGTCTGACCTTAGTCTTACATGATTTGCCAGTGAATTGGCAGACAACCACTCTTTCATGAGATACAGACCACAAATATGATGCAAACCTCTGGACATTTTGCAATTGGTCTGTACAGTTGATAGGTTACTCCAGGCTGTGTACTGTCCATATGTGTGGCCTCTTATCCATGACCTATCCAGCTTTCCTGCAATAACAGATATTGACATCTGGACAGTGTGTACCACTCCTACCGTAGGTGTAGCTGGCATGCAAAATAGTTGGTACTACAGTTCTTGGAACATGGCCCTGTCAACCACAGTACTGCACCTAGGCCACTAAAACACAACAGCTGGGAGTAAGTGCTGGCCACATCCTGACAGTATTAACCACACATATACATAGCTCATTGACTCCTGCATATTGTGGACATGCAACAAGTTATCATGTTGATTGGGACAGCCCTGGCAATGTGTGCTCTGCTGCTATTTCCCTGCAAATATACATGTTACTGCATTTCTATGGGAATACGGGGGGGGCACACCTGTCAACTCTACACATTTGCACAGACTGTGTTGATATTTGCTTTACATTTTGGCTCCATTTAGCATAGCATTGTGCTCTGTCTTGGAGAATACAGGCATATCACTAAAGACCACAAGTCAGATTGTAATGGCATACATTTGAGTTTCAGACTTCTTACCCTTCATAACGTTACTGAAACTGCAACACCTGCAGTAATATCACTGTGTATGTCTGTAGGGAGGTATTTCATCATTGTCACTATTTGTGGGCCTTTGCCAGACATTTCGTTATGGTTTTCTATGGCTGACATGTTGGGTGAGTCTGAGGGGTCAGTATGGGATGCCCACATTCACATCCATGCATGTGACCTAAGATCCCCCTTAGTTGGCCCCCCGCATATACTGCAGTGGGATTTGTCACCTGGGATGATACTGCACAGTGTGGGGAAGCCAGCATTGGGCAAACATTTCCTGGTGTCCCACATAGCTGTCAGTTGTCTGCTGCTATCCCAGTAGGCCACCCCATTCGCTTGCATACATGCAGCGATACCATAGATATGTTACCAGAACATACTACTCCATTCATTTATTGTTAAGAAGATTGACTTACCTTGTGCCTGCAGCAGTTGTGAGGACAGTGCTTGAGGGCTGCCTATGTCAGATGCAAGCAGTACCATGCCTATACATGGTTAGGTACAGGTAGTGTGATGTGTGTGGCATCCATTTTACTGTGTGTGTGAGTCGGAGACAGGTGTCAGTCCCTGGCTCCCTACAGTGTCAGTGTATGTGCTATGTGTTGCCTCTTTGCCAAGGCCAGGGCATACTGGGCATGCCTCCATCTGCCCACAGGAGCAGGCTCAGGGGTTTTCCTCCTCCAAGTCCATCTGTGCCAGTGGGGACCTTTCCAATGGTGGGGGGCTGTGTAGCCCTTCTCCATGTTGTTCCTGCTGCAGCTGTTTCCACAGGATCATATTGTGTAGCATGGCACATACTATGAACATGCATGCACATGTGGCTGGAGAGTACTGCAGGGCTGCACCTGATATATCATGGCAGCGAAACCGTGACTTGAGCATCCCAAATACATGCTCTACAATGATCCTGATTTATGAATGTGTCTCATTATGGCATTCTTAAGTGCGTGTGAGTGCATTTTTGATGGGGGTCATCATCCACAGCTCCAGTGCATAGCCAGCATCCCCCACCAGATGGCCATATGGGATGCACCCCTGGCAAATCCCTGGTACAGCTGTGAGGAATGCCAGATGTGGGAGTCATGAGAGCTTCCAAGGTTGCCAGTACATACATTAATGATAATGCCCTGGGCATTGCACATGACCTGGCAGTTGATAGAGTGAAGGCCCGTGCAATTTATGTAGACCCTACCCTGTTTATTGGGTGGTGCTTTGATGTGGATGTGTGTGCAGTCTATGTCACCCAGTACCTCCGGGTAGTCTGCTACATGGTTGAAAAGGTGCATATTGCTAGTCCTCTCTTCTGGAATGCTGGGGAAATAAATGTGCTCACTGGCATGTGGTAGCATGGCATCCAGGAACTGGTGGAGTACCCTGGATGCAGATGCCTGTGAGCCCCCATGATGTCCCCAGTAGGTCTTTGGAAAGTACCTGTTGCTAGTATTCTTAAGGCTACACATACCTTGGTATCCACTGGGATGGGTTTCCCTCTGTTGGCTCTGGGTCTGAGGTGAGGCCGGCACAGCTCAATTAGTTGCTGAAGTAAGTGTCTGTCCACCCTGTAGCACTCTAGTATCTCCAGATCATGTAACCTCTGGTAGGTAACCCTGGGTCTGAACACTCTTCTCCTCAGTCTGGGGCAGTTGTCAGCATTATCCTACTCACCACCCTCACACTCTAGCACAGACTGCTGTATCAAAGTGACAACAGCCCCTAACATTTTGTCAGTTAAAATTCCCCTGAGTGTGTACACCAATGGTGCAGAGTTTGTGGAAAAAACAAACTGACAAGTGTTTGCATAGTTTATACTGTCGTGCTGCAGAAGCTGCCTGTGTGATTGGCTGACTATCATACATTCCACCTGCAAGCTGTATTTTTTGTACTTGAATGCCTTTATTCTGCTATTTTCCCTTTTATTTCTTCATATTTCTGCCCATTCTAAGCCCTGTGGCATGCTGTGCACACCTGCTGCACAAATGTAAACACTTCTGCTGGTTCCTGTTTTTTTTTTCTTGTTTCCCCTGTGTTTAAGCTCCGTGGTGCACCGCACAAACCCCTGCAGCTATAGTAAACAGTTTTGAGCAGAAAGATCCCTCTCAGGGATGCAAACACTCTCAGCATTTTATGAACTAACTGAGACACACCCCCTTGCTTAGCTGTGCTTAGCTAAGTGCAAATAGAGGCAGCAGAGCTCCAATGTGCTTACACCAAGCATGACACACCCCTTTTCATGTCAGCTGCTTCTCCTGCTTACACTGCAGCATTATAGCTACTACACGGTTAGTTGTAGGTAAACATGGTCTCCCATTTTGCTATTCAATAAATAAATTTAGCTCATTTGCATACCTCACTGCCTTAGTCCCTTATTACACCACTACACCGGAGCCTATCTCCTTAGCAACCAGTGTTACCTGTTATTGTTTTGATTCTGCATGCTACCTACTATAATGGCAAAATGCAGGTTTCACTTAGAATTGTCTTTTTACTTTTTTTTGTATTTTCTGCATGATCTCATTTGTGCACTGCTGCTACGCTTAAATGGCCGAAATTGGCCAAAAAAAATAAACTTTGATTTTCATAATTTTGTAACTGTTTTCCATGCCAATGGCCATACTGTTGGCCATTGGCATGCCTAATAGTCAGAATACATGTTTTACTTTGAGCTGTCATGCCCCCGTTTTAATTTTTGCAGAAATGTACACTGTTGGTAACTGAATACATTTCTGCAATGGACACTGCTATGACCTGGATGCCTGCCTGCTTACTGAATCACTAATTCACCTCATTTGCATGGTTTTGACCAGCAAATGAGGTAATTAGCATTATTCAGTGGTGTCCATGTCAGAATAGTGCTGGCAGGCTCATGCATGCCCTCAGCCTTGTTTACTGGATCGCTTGGCGGCCATATTCCATGCAGAAGCTGCTACACTATTCTGATACGGTGAAATTGCTTTATTGATTCCTGGGGTATGTGTTGTATGTATGACTGCACTATATTTTATGCATATCTTAGCTGGTGTTTTGTATCCATTTTTTCTCTATGCACTCTGACTGGATCTTTTAAACTTACCTTATCTGCATTAAACTTTACCAACTGAATTTTGTTCTGTACTTATTTTGTATATAATATTATTGATTGAAAGAGCATGATGTATTTTCTTCTTTTTGTGCTTGGGTCATGGTTAAAAAGGGTCAATAGATCAGTCCACTTACCTGGTGAGCAAATAGTAAATAAATAATTTTAAAAAGTCTGGCATTATTGATTGAATGTAATACTTAGCAATTTACCAGAAAATCAAACATTTTATGAGGGACACAGCAAAAATATGAGGCAAAATCAGGGACAGTTGAGAAATAGGATGCTAAGTAAAATGGTTGGGCTGAATCCAATGCATCGTTTAGTCTTAGTGTCCAATAGCTGTAAGCATTCTAGAAGTGTTCATCACATACATGGACACTTATTGGCACATCAGATTCCCTGCACTATCTTACCTCACACAATAGATTCCCAAGAATGTATAGTAATAATTGTATCATATTTGGCACTGTTTATTAGTCACATTCATACTTGTCTGAAAGCATTTATGATTCAATCATCCAAGCATTTGCAAAATGTTTTATTCAACCATTTAAAGTCAACTTACCCAGCGGCAAATATTGGATTCAAAACCCAGATGGGAAAAGAAGCATGGTCTTACATTACCATGCCATTTAATTTTGTGGATCTATTTCCTCTCTCTTCAGGTCAAGACAGAGACCTCCTTCAGGACCCACTTCTTGGTCACTATATATCCATCATGGCAGCATATATCAGACTACTAATTGTTTAAGTTAGTCCTGTAGTTCTTGATTTGGTTCCATTTACATATTTTTGTTACATAGCAAGCCACATAAACAAACCAAAATATAGTTTGTAGATGAATTCAAACTGCATGCAGCAGTGTCTAATGGGTTTACTTGTTTAAAAAGAAATAAAATAGATGGGTAAACAACAAACATTGTCAAATTATGTTGGTGGTTTTCAACATGCAATAAAAGGAGTGCAGTAAAGGTCTGTGTGAGTGAACACAGACATCCTGCAGCATCTGCTAGAGTCAACATTAAAATACAAGTTTCATAACTGTCATGTTTAAGACCATTAGTAATAGTTAAACAATTGCTGGTCCACTGCCAACTTCCAAAAAAATGCAATTTTTTCCACAGGAAGTTAATCCCTTCTTCCTTGGATTATCTTGAAATATAACTCTGAGATAGTCCAAAATTTAGGCCACAGTTTTCTGCATTTCATTGTACACCATGCAAAGTTTATTCTTTCTTATGTCTTTTAGTTTTCAGAACTCTTTAAAATGGTAACCGGGATTCGATAAATGTATTTTTCCATGCAGGAACACTGTAGCCACTCCTGCATGGAATATGGCCACTGAGCAATTCAGTAAACTAGTGTTTTGATGTGCATGAGCCTGCCTATACTGTTCTTTCAAGGAAACCAGTGCAGAATGCTAATTACCACATTTGCTGGTGAAAACCATGCAAACGAGCTGAATTAGTGATTCAGCAAGCAGGCAGGTATCCATGCAAGAACAGTGTTAGTTGCAGAAAACAAAACGGAGACATGACTGCTCCAAAAAAAGCATGTATTATACTCTTTAGGTATGCCAATGGCTAAATATATGGCAACTGGCATGGAAAAGTGCTATATTTTTACGAAAATCAAAGTTATTTTTTTCTTTTTGGCCAATCTCAGCAATTTAAGCATAGGCCAGTGGTGTGCAAATGGGATTGTGCTGAAAATAAAAAAAAAATGTGAAAACTCAATTTTAAGGGAAATCTGCATTTTGCCATTATAGTCTATGGCATGCATAATCAAAACAATACCAGGGAACAGTGGTTGTCAAGGGGAAAGGCTCTGGGGTAGTGCAGTAACTATGGCCTAAGGTAGTGGGGTATGCAAATGAGGGGAAATTTACTGAATCGCGAAAATCTTCTATGTTCCAAACTGCACCTAACCATGAAGGTGCTATAGCATGATCATGTAACTAGGAAGAGCAACATACATGGAAAGGGAGGTGTCAGGCATGGTGTAAGCACACTGGAGCCCTATGAAGCACAGATAAGCTTAGCTAAGCACAGCTTAGCAAGGGTGTGTGTCTGAGGCTGTATTGACTTATTCCATGAAATGAAGAGCATGTTCATGTCCAATGAGGGCCATTTCTTCATGTTTACATTAGCTAAATGGGTTTGAGTGGCGCATACCCGGTCTAAAACAAACAAACAAAAAAAACGGGAATAGCAGGACTGTTTACAGTTGGGCACTGGGATTGAGTGACGGTCCTCAGGGCTCAAAAGGGGAGGAATTGGGAAGGGAAAAAAAGGAAAAAAGGAAAATAGCAGAATAAAAGCAATCTAGAACAAATTACATAGCTATCAGGTAGAATGCATCATAGTCAGCCAATCATGCAGGCAGCATCTGCAGCACAACAGTATAAACTATGGAAACACATTACACTGTTTTTTCCCAGAAACTCTGCATCATTGGTGTACACATGTGGGGAAATTTTAACTGGAAAATTGATAGGGGCTGCCATTGCTTTGATCCATCAGTATGTGCTAGAGGCTGGAGGCGGAGAGGAGGATAATGTGGACAACCACCACAGGCCAAGGAGGACGAGAAGAGTGTTCAGACCCAGGGTAACCTACCAGGAGCTACATGATCTGGAGACAGTAGATCGCTACAGGGTGGACAGCGACATACTTCAGCAAATCACTGAGCTGCACCGGCCTCAACTCAGACCTAGAGCCAAAAGAGGGGAACCCATCCCAGTGGATGCCAAGGTATGTGTAGCCTTAAGAATTCTAGCTACAGGGAAGGGCCACACAGCCCACCACCATTATCAAGGTCACCACAGGCACAGAGGGACTCAGAGGGGGAGGCCCCTGAGCCTACTCCTGTAGGCAGATGGAGGTGTGCCTAGTATGCTCAGCCCTTGGCAAAGAGGCAATGTATAGCACACACACTGACACTGTAGGGAACCCAGAGACGGACACATCTTTTACTCACACACTCAGTAAAATGGATGACTCACATCACACATTACCTGTAACTTACCATGTATAGGCAGTGTACTGTGTGCATCCAACATAGGCGGCCCTCAAGCACCATCCTCACAACTGCTGCAGGCACAAGGTAGGTTAGTCTTCTTAACAATAAATGAATGGATTAGTATGTTTTGCTATCATATCTATGGCAATGCTGCATGCATGTAAGGGAATGGGGTGGTCTACTGGGGTAGCAGCACACAACTGACAGCTATGTGGGACACCAGGAAATGTCTAGCCAAAACTGGCCTCCACACACTATGCAGTAGTACCCATGGTGGCAAATCTCACTGCAGTATATGTGTGGGGACAACAAACGGGGGGTCATAAGTCACAGGTATGGATGTCAATGTGGGGTCCCATACCCACCCTTCACACACACACAGCATGTCAGCTGTAGAAAACCAGAGAGAAATGTCTGGTAAAGGCACACAAATGGTGGCAATGTTGAACTACCCCCCTACAGACTCAGACAGTTATAGTACAGCAGGACTCACAGTTGCAGTAAGGCTATTAAGAGTAGGAAGTCTGCAACTCAAATGTATGCTATTATAATCTGACCTGTGCTTTTTACTGATTTGCCTCTAGTCCCCAAGACAGGGCACAATAGTATGGTAAATGAACCAACATGTAAAGCAAATATCATATGTGTACAGTTGACAGGTGTGCCCCCCATATACTCACAGAAATGCAGTAACATGTATGTTTGCAGGGAAATAGCAGCATAGCACACATTGGCATGGCTGTACCAATACACATGAGAACATGTTGCCTGTCCACAATATGCAGGGGTTAATGAGCTATGTGTGTGGTTAATACTGTCAGGATGGCAGCTGTCTGGTAGTGCCCTAAATGCAGTGCTGTCTTTGACATTCCATGTGCAGATAATTGCAATGCCAACTGTTATGTATGTCAGTGACACCCACTGCTCTGCCACTGACATATCTGGAAGCCACAGTGCTATGTGGGATATACTACACATATAATGGGCATCTTGATGGATGTGTAGCTGAAGTGCCAAGGCTTTTGTGATTATAAGTGCTTTTTGGTACTGTTGCCAGTGGTTATACTCAATAACCCTTTTTTCTTATGTTTTCTTTTACATACAATGGACATGCCTGCACAGTAGAATGAACTCTGTACCCACACCCATAACTCCCAACCTCTGACAGCAAAATGTCTGGACAAGGGCAGAAATAAAAGTGGAACAAAGGCACAATGATAGGCATGTGCGGTAAATATCACCCTTACATACTGAGAAAGTTGGTATGGTAAGGGGTTTGCAGTTGCAGGAATTGTCTGAAGGTTATATAGTCTTAAACAGTAATGTCTGTCATTATTTTGTAACATCAATCTTCAATTATATGTAACTAACTTGAAATAAAACACAAATTTACATAGACAGGATGAAACCTATATCCAAACACCTGAACAACCTGCTAAAAAATGTACAGGTGAGAGGTATGCCCACAGAAGGATATGACATCTCAAGTTAGAAAGATACCACTCAAGCAGGAGATTCCCAACCAGTATATCACCAGGTTGCTGGACTGTTTACACAGTGCGTCATTACTCAACTGGCTCTAGCCACACTTCACAAATGGCCTTGTTGGGCAAGAATGTACATAGCTGCCCTCATAATATTGGTCTATGCATCATACAATTAATATTCCTCTGGTAAAGCACTGTGATGATCCAAGGATATCTGGTACTAGGCAATGCCACAATCCATTGCAGTTTCAGACTATTGATATGTCAGAAAATGCCTACTAAACAAACCCAATACCCTGAGGAAAGTCCTCTGTACTTCTGAGAGGTATGGCTGTAGCACACAAAACCCTGGACTGGAGTACACCTATCTCTGGAATGGGGTCTTACTCTAACTATAGAAGGTCACACTGGGCATGCTTCTACACTTAGAGAATCACAGGACATGTTGGAACTCACATCAGAATATATGACTGTATTGTGTATATGGAATCACAGGACATGTTGGAACTCATATCAGAATATATGACTGTAGTGTGTATATATGTCCATGCGTGTATATATGTCCATGCATACAGACAGCTATGTACACCCAACTGTCCACACACACACACACACACACACACACACACACACACACACACACACACACACACACATCAGACAGGATTTCCCTCAGCTAGTTGTAGGTGGCCCATATGTGATATATCTGCATCTGTTGCATGAGAAACACACACATATACATGGGCAACAGCTAACATATGTCAAGCATGCACACATATAGATGTGGGGAAGTGAGAGACAGACAGTGATAGAGAGAGAGACATAGGAGGCACATACAGAGTGAGTCACATACACGGATATCCTGAATGGCATACAGTGATGTCCTGCTGTGGACAGTGGCATACCAGTTGTAAACAGTTGCATGTGCCAGCATAAAAATTGAGCCCCATAGTGTAACAGTATTGAGGTTGGGTTTATAATATCACATCACCTGTGTGTGTGTGTGTGTGTGTGTGTGTGTGTGTGTGTGTGTGTGTGTGTGTGTGTGTGTGTGTGTGTGTGTGTGTGTGTGTGTGTGTGTGTGTGTGTGTGTGTGTGTGTGTGTGTGTGTGTGTGTGTGTGTGTGTGCAGGTGAGGGAGTGTGTGTTTGTTTGTAGGTGAAACAGTTTTAGACCATTCCCACCCACAACACTTTCCCAGTGCCGGACTTTATTAGTCCTGCTGATGTCATTCACCTTATCAGCACCTTTGGCCAGTTGTCATCCCCGTAAGCTCTGTAGTGCATGTGATTACTGCGTAACACTATAGTACAAATCACTAGACAGGCAGTGATTCTAATCTCTGATTTGACAAATGTGGGTGTGCAAGTGTATATGTTTGTAAGAAGTATTTTGATAAGTTTCCCACCCAGTCCCCCACTTTATCAGTCCTGCTGATGTCATTCTCCTTATCAGTACCTTTGGCCAGCTGTCAGCTCAGTAAGCTCTGTAGCATGTGCAATAACTGCATAACACTATAAAATAAATCACTAGCTAGGCAGAGGTTCTAATAGCAGATCCAGCAAATATGTGTAAGGGTGTGTGTATATGTTTGTAAGAAGTATTTTTATACATTTTCCACCCAGTGCCCTACATTATCAGTCCTGCTGATGTCATTCTCCTTATCAGCACCTTTGGCCAGTTGCCAGCCCAGTAAGCTCTGTACTGTGTGTGATAACTGCATAACACTATAGTACAAATCAGTAGATAGGCAGTGGTTCTAATCTCAGATCCGGCAAATGTGTGTGTGTGTGTGTGTGTGTGTGTGTGTGTGTGTGTGTGTGTGTGTGTGTGTGTGTGTGTGTGTGTGTGTAAGTGTATATGTTTGTTAGAAGAAGTATTTTGATAGGTTTCCCACCCAGTTCCCTACTTTATCAGTCCTGCTGATATCATTCCTCTTATCAGCACCTTTGGCCAGATGTCAGCCAGTAAGCTCTGCAGCATGTGCGATAACTGCATAACACTGTAGTACAAATCACTAGATAGGCAGGGATTCTAATCTCAGTACTGGCAAGTAAGTGTGTGTTTGTGTGTGAGAATCATATCATGTGTGGGTTGTATCATTTTCAGTTGTGTACCACCCTGAACACTTCTCATCACCTTACTTTACAAGGGCTGGTGATGTCATTCACCTTAGAAGTACCTTGGTAGAAGGTGAGTTCATATAAGCTCTGTAGCATGTCTGATATCTGTGTAACACTGCAGTAGAAATAACTAGATAGGTAGATGATCTAATCTCAGTACTGGCAACTGTGTGTGTGTTTGAGTTGAAAATCCTATCTTGAGTGGGTTATACCATTTTGAGTTGTGTACCATCCACACCTGTTTAGCACCTCCCGACAGCATTACTTTATATAGCATGTTAATGGCATCTGCCTCACATGCAACATGGTTAACCATTGTACAGGCCATTGCAATCATCTGTACAGATGTCTATGGAATATCTGAATGTTTGCAACCCATATGTGGTATGTCTCCCCTAACAATGGCCATGTATGTGATATTGTTGCCAAATAGGTCATAGTTATTGTACTGACACACATCCCAGCATCAGATATCATACTTGACTAAAACATCATGCTGATACAACATCTGTTACCCTATCACTTGTCCAGGCTTGTAGGAGCAATAGGTGACTCCACTTGCTATTCCTGGTAGGTTATTTCACCATTCATGAAGGAATTTACAACATTACTTGTTATAAGAGGTAGTGGGTTATGTCCCATGTATATAATCTATGTGGGGCATATCATGTGTATGTAGCACTATAGTACATTAAAGTGGATATGTAGGTTTACAAATCAGTCCATTGCCAACTGTGTTTGTGTTACTGTATGCACATCCCCTGTGTCAGTCTTTACTGTGTGTATGCAAAGAATATACAATTTTGTCTCCCTGTTCCACCCTGTGAACTCAGGAATACATACCACAAACCTGTCATACACAGTACCATGCATGCCCTCACCAACTGCATCAGGGTTGAGTGCATGGGAAACAAATGGCAGGGACAACAGGTGCTGACAAGTGAATCTGTTGCAGTCAATATAATGGCTAAGCTGGTGGGGGACCTATTGACAGTCCTCCAATAACCTGTTCCACATGTATGAACCTGTGGTACTACATAACACTGAGGTGACATGTCTGAAGGCTGTCTGTGATAAGGGTATGTGTGCCAAGTTACACTGTCTGATAGTGTCTATTATGCACATTGTTGCAGGCATACACAGCTGGTAAATGTGCATATAAAACTGTACCTTGTCTATGAAATGGTCAGTGTATTTTTACTCTGCCATACTCCACATTAGTAATGTCTGCAGGGCCACAGCCTGCAGACACACAGACATCTGGAACACAAACCGAATACAGCATATCAGATTACATTCAGTCAGTGGTACTAACAGCAATAATGTATCATGGCTAATAAGGTACATATACCTTTATGTGTACCCATAACAAATGCAAGCAGACAGCACCTTAATCAGTATTACATAGCTAAACTGCACTGTATTCACCCTGTGCAGCAGAACCATATTAGCTTGTCCCTGCATCAATGGTATGGATGACAGAGATGTGGCACAGGTATCATCATATGCACAGGGTGTGGTATGGGTTTGCCAGAGACCTAGGCTGGGCCATACAGTTGACATCCATGTGTGTGTGTTTGGAGGGGTATCCTATAGATGGCTGTGCAGATGTGCTCTGTGTGTCTGGAGGTGACTTGCCTGTGATAAAGATGTGTGTGTATATGTATGCATGCACACAGTCACTCCATGTTGCTGCCCTACACAGTGGTATGTTGGACAGCTGTGTACCGTACATGGCAGGATCCCCAGTTCACCATCTCTGGCCACAGACACTTGAACTGGTCCTGCCAGGGGTCTCATTGGCACCACCAGACCCAAGGCCAAATTTAGTACTGCTTCCTGATGGTGACTGCTGTCTGATGGATCCATGTCCCTGATGGGACCCACCAGGACCACTTGCCCATTACCTGCTCCATTGTGATGTGGACAGCAACCCCCCTTTGGTAGTGCTGGTGTCACTGCCACTAAGGGAGTGTGAAGGTGCATAGCCCCGTAAACTCTCAGCTGATGGTGGTGTTGACCTATGTCTACATGGCTGATGCCCATCTCTCACCACACACTCTAGCACAGACATGCCACAGTCATGCGGCCTCAACAAGGTCATGTATGTTACCACATAAACCAGGAAGAGTTGCATCTACCACCATGAGTATTTGATTGATGTTGCATTCACTACATGCTTGTAAATCCATGACAGCCTGAAACATGCGTCTGGTGACACACTTGCTGTGGCACTTGTGACAGCGGCTTGATGAGCAGCAGCCCTCCTGTGCACAACCCTGTCCATCTGCCTGTTTGGGTCTTCACCTGCACTCTTGCTATGGACAATGTCTTCACTCACACCTGCCATAGTCACCACTCTAGCCTGCTCCATGCCACCTGCCAACTGTCCATCATCTGTGGCTGCTGGGGATGGGGCATATGTGTGGGCATTATGACTGTGTGCGGGGACATTATGAATGAGTGTGGGATGCTAACTGATGGAACAGATTCAGCCCCTGACAACACCACCTGTGCCTGAATATGTCCATCATCATTGCCAGAGTCTGCAGAGACACTGATATCAGATACTGAGCAGGAAGGTCTGTGACCACCATGACCACCTGTGGGGGAAAGTCAGCATATGTAAATTAAGACCTGCACTATACCATTTACTGCTACACATGCACACACATGTAAACACACACACGCATGCACACACAGGTGAGGTGGCAGACAGGCATTACACAGACCTCACAATAGCCAACTGGTGACATTCACAACACAGTCAGACCACTACATATACACCCTGGACAGGCCCTCAACATCATGCAGTGCAGGCCTCTCCACTTCCTGTTACAACTTATATACACCTCTGTGATATTTGAGTAGTGTTAGTAGGTGATGGGCCTTGAAGTAGCACACACTGCACCCATGTACACATAATTGCTGTTCACCTGTATAGCACAGTGGCAACTCCTACAGAATATAACACTCAACTGTGCAGAATGTCGCTGAATGTCTACATGTGTGGCTCATATTTCTGGTCTGTTCGTCATAAATCCTGTATTTGTCTAACACATTACTGGGATGATATGAGGACTGGTGTCACTATTTAATGACATATTTTGAGTCTCACACTTCACAACCTGCAGTACAGGTATGTTACAACAGAACCAGTTACACTAACAAATTTCTAAGCTTACAATGGACATTATAAGTGTAGACACCCATTTTATCATGCCAGGTTTGTCTGATATATAACATGAAACCACAGAAATCATTTGATAACATTTCCCAACTTTAGTGTGACCTATAACCTGTGCAATCCAATTGAAGAACAAACACATCAGTTAGGGGTAACGTGTAGAAGTTGAAATACGTACACTAGGCTGGTTGCATGACTGTGCACACCCTTAAACGAATACTTTATTAAAGCACCTTTTGATTTCATAACAGCAGTCAATCCTCTTGGGAAGGTGTGTATCAGTATGGCACATCTTGACATAGCAATATTTGTATACTCCCCCTTGCAAAAGCCCTCCAACTCTGTCAGATTGCGAGGGCATCACTTCTACACAGGCCACCCCACAGATTCTCTATTGGATGTATGTGTGGACTGTGGCTGGGCCCTTTCAAAATGTTGATTGCCTTCTGGTGAAGACATTCTTTTATAGGTTCATAGATTAGTACTAAGCTAACTGCCCTTGTGAGCATTTTAAGCCTAGCCAATTATCCCTTGTGAGACTCAAACCCCTGCACCTTGTGTTTGTAAGGCAAACACCTTAACCATTAGGCCACTCTTAAGGATTTTGATGTATGGTATGGGTCAGTGTTGTGTGGAAAGGTTTAAGTCCTCTCCATCCACAGCTTTCTAGCAGACACATGATGATTTTGGGCCAAAAGGGACTGGTACTTTGAAATCTTCTTAATCTCCTCCACCTCGGCTACAGGCCCACTTCCAGTTTATGAACAGCAACCCCAAAGCAGGACACTGCCATCACCATGCTTCACCATGGGGATAGTGTTCCTTTGGTGATGAACAGTGTTGTTCTTGTGCCAAACAAACTTTCAAACAAACCTTTTGGTATTGTGACCAAAAAGTGCAACCTTGGTCTCATTACACCATAACACATTTCTCCACATGCTATTGGGGGACATGATGTATTCTTCTTGAGAAATCCACCAGATCTAGATGTTGTTCTGTGTGTGAGAAGGCTTCCATCTTCCTAACCTACCCCATAGGCCAGACATGTGGAGAATACAGGAGATTGATGTCACATGTAGTACACAACTGGTACTTGCCAGTGATTCTTCCAACTACTGTAGTGCTGCTGTAGGTCTCCTGGTAGCCTCCCTGACCAGTTTGGGTCTTGTCTTTTCCACACATTTGGAGGGATGTCTAGTTCTTAGCAATGTCACTGTTGCCCCATATTTCCACCACCATGTGATGACTGTCTTCACTGTGTTCCATTGTATATGCAATGCTGTGAAAATGTGTGTGTGCCCTTCAATGGCCTGATACCTTTCACAAATGAGATCCCTTTGCTGCCTCATAACCTGTATGCAAACTATGGCTGTTGCTGTAGCAGGCAGCTGCATATATTAAGGATGATCCTGATAGGACAAATGACCATTATTTTCTGCTACTCAAAAAGTCTCTGTAATTAATGGCAGGTGTGTACCCAAGAAGATGTAATGCTGTAATAATATTGAAAGTTGCTTCAGCACTGTATTAGCTTCAGCCTGTACACACATATGCATCTAGGTTCTTGTAAGTTTTTTGTGTGTCATAATTGTTCATCTACCAGATTTGTTTGTTTTACAATTGGATTGTACAGGTTATAGGTCACATGAAAAGTTGGAAGGGTTCAGAAATGTGTTATTGTGCTCTCATTTTTGTATTTCACAAATACCTAGCATTCTAATAGGTATGCATACACCATTTATATGCACTGTATAACACTAATTTATAATTTATAAATTATTATTACTAATTTATAAAAAGGCCCTTAGTTTTGGGCCTTTGTCCCCCTATTTTGTCAGTCTTTGTCTAGATTTCCTGCAATGACAGGTTGTGAGGTATGCTACAGATATGTGACATCTCCTGCAAATACACCCCTGTGATAACTACGGTGATGCAATGCAGTTAACCCCACCACAAGTGAACATTCAGACATCGCAAAATACCTGACAGTAACAGCTGTGTGCATGGTCACATGCATGACCTTAACATTTCTTGGGTACTGGTGAGCCACAACAGGAAAATCCCATACTCACCGGCTTAAGGCTGCTGTCCCACATGCAGACCAGAGGTACCTATGTAGTTGTGGGGGAGAGGTATTGTCAGCAGATTCACATTTGGCATTGATATAAGATGAATGCTATGTGTCTGCACAGGTACAGTACAAGCTATGATAGTACATAATTTGCTGTCCCTCTCCATAGATGTGCACTTGTGTGCATTACTAAACCCCACCCACAAATGTAGTTTGAACTGACATATGCATCTAGATACTGTATTGAAGACAGTATGACTGCTACATGATTACATTGATGTGCACTGTGGCCTTACCTGGACGATCCTCACCTGTTGCCTGGGTGCCACCCACCTCCATCACTGGTGTTTCATGTGCTGGTTGTTGGGTGGGGGCTTCCAAAAGGTTATCAAGGAGCTCCTCCATTGGTGTAAGTGGGGCCTGTGTAGCAGGATCCCCACCTGTGGCGGAATGGTCCCTGGCAATGGCAGCAGCTCTTTGCCAAGCACGACATATCAGGTCAGTTGCCCGATGCCTGACCTGATCATATGTGCAGCCATGGTGGCCCAAAGTGTTCACTCTGTGGAGAAGGTTGTCCCACAGGGCAGTCCATTCCTGCAGATTTTGTTGGCTCCAGCAGAACAGCACCACATGGTGCTGTAGTATTGCTTCTGTAATGGCTGCATTTTCCTCTACAGTGTATGCCGGCTGACACTGCATGACACCCGGAAGACATAAACAGGGAAACACATCACAGGACCTCAGACATTGCCCAGAGTTATTTACAGAGCCAGCACATCAATATTGCCTTTCATTAGCCACCACTTACAACTACATCGTACCCCTGTCATTTATCAGCACAGTATGAACCAGCATTGCACTCCTGGTCCTGATGTGTCATATTCCCCCTAATGAAGGCCAGTACATTGCATAAACAACCATACATCATTCATGTTTGTGTACAGGAATGACAGTTGCCGTCTTCCTTGCAGATGGGATGTCAATGGTTCTCAGGCTTTGCTTGCATACAGTGTGTAATGGAGCTGGAAGCATATGCTGAGTTCATGTAGGATGCAGACAGGAATGTTCTCAGGTCCCATGGAGACTTGCTTTTGTTAACTTTGATTAGGCAGTATGTGCCTCCTCCCTGATGATGAGGGAGGGGTGTGGGTGCTGTGCATATCCACCTGATTGTGAGCCAGGGCAGTGATGTTTGCCCTAAACCTGTCTGCAGCAGGTTGCCTATAGCTATGGTGCATATGTATGTGGTGTGATTGACCACCATTACAGGGT
This sequence comes from Protopterus annectens, assembly GCF_019279795.1. Taxonomy (NCBI): domain Eukaryota; kingdom Metazoa; phylum Chordata; order Ceratodontiformes; family Protopteridae; genus Protopterus; species Protopterus annectens. Next base: position 830,685,858 of record NC_056749.1, read on the forward strand.
GGGTTGTGTTGTTGCCTCTGAGATTGCAGACATATGTAAAGACATCATTGTGATTGCTCTTGGTGGGTGCGTCCAATTTGTACTCATAGTTAGCCTTACAGTAATCCACCTGGGATCTTAAATGCTCATTTAAACAAAGGTTGACTAGCTGCCAAGTTGGTGCCTGCTCCTACTCTGACCTATACAGCTGACATAGTGACCAATTATGTGGTTTGTGTATTGCTGCTGTCCAGCAAAGGGGATTACTCTACTTTGGTGGAGACAGGTTTTACAGGTAAGGTATTGCTGAGTCCATACAGCTATGTCAGTGGTCATATGGCTGTTTGTAGTAGGCCTTGACACAAGGTCATAACATGGTTGGACACCTCTGAAATTTCAACCTGATAATCATGCTTATTCTAGTACCCATGTTTGTGTCAGGGCAATGCAACAACCAGTAGCTGTATAAATCTAACTCTGTTGGATGCACAGAAACTGAGATTACATGTGTACAACATGTACAGCTTATTTACTTTACATTTTATATCCCATGTCTGTTTTTATGAGGCAGCCAGGTACACCTACTCATACAAAGATGTGCACAGGTAATACCTGATATACATTTCTGTTCTATGTCAGTATGGCACACAGTATTTACACTCTTGCTACTCAGCCATTCCTATCAACCTGTTAGAGCAGGACATCGGGAGGATGCCACATATACAGGGGGGTGGGGCAATGGGCCATAATTAGTGACACTTTCTTAATATTGCTGTAACACACTAAGTCATTTGATAGCACAGTAGCCTTTGCATTCACAGACATACCCTGGAGGATGTCTGACACTCATATGGCAGGAAGAGAGGAGAAAGTGTTAGTGAGGGTAAGAACTTTTAATGTTGGCAGTATGACTGATATGGGGACAGAGTTAGCTGATGTGATGGACAGAAGGAAGGTTTCTATATTTTGTTTGCAAGAGACCAGATGGAAGGGGCATATGGCTAGGTGTATCAGAGTTGGGTCCAAATAGTTCTATCATGGTGTGGATGGGAGAAGAAAGGGTGTAAAGATTATCCTGAAGGAACAGTATGGCAAGGGTGTTTGTGGAGGTGAAAAGAGTGTCGGATAGAGTGATGTTAATGAAGCTGGATATTGGTGGTATAATGACTGTTGTTAGTGCATATGCTCCACAAGTTGGGTGTGCAATGGATGAGACAGACAAATCTTGGAGTGAGTTGGATGAAGTGGTAGTGATTGTACCCAAGGGTGAGAGAGTGGTGATTGGAACAGATTTCAATGGGCATGTCGGTGAAGGGAACAGAGGGGATGCAGAAGTGATGGGTAAGTATAGTGTTAAACAAAGGAATGCAGAAGGTGAGATGGTGGTGGAGTTTGCAAAAAAGGATGGACATGGATGTGGTGAATACACATTTTAACAAGACAGACGAGCATAGAGTGACATACAAGAGTGGAGGAAGATGCACACAGGTGGATTATCTCCTATACAGGAGGGCCTGTTTGAAGGAGATTGGAGACTCTAAATTGTTGACAGGGGAAAGTGTAGTTAGGCAGCATGGAATGTTGGTCTGTGGGTTGACGGTGATCAAGAAGAGGAAGAGGAGTGTGAGGGCAGCACCCAGGATCAAATGGTGGAAACTGAAAAAGGGTGATTGTGAGGAGAGTTCAGGGAAGACTTAAGACAGTCAGTGGGTAGCAGTGAAGAGTTACCGAATATCTGGGTAACTACAGCACAGCTAGTAAGGGAGACAACCAGAAATGTGTTTAGTGTGACATCTGGACAGATGAAGGAGGACAAGGGGACCTGGAGGTGGAATGAGGAAGTACAGGGGAGTATACAGAGAAAGAGGATGGTGAAGAAGGAGTGGGATTGTCAGAGATATGAAGAAAGTAAACAGGAGTATAAGGAGATGAGGTGCATGGCAAAGAGAGAGGTGCAAAGGCTAAGAATGAGGCGTATGAAGGGTTGTATGAAAGGTTGGACAGTAAGGATGGAGAATAGGACCTGTACCAATTGGCTAGACAGAGAGGCTGAGCTAGGAAGGATTTGCAGCAGATAAGGGTGATAAAGGATAATGAGGGAAGCATTCTCACAAGCAAAGAGAGTGTGTTGAGTAGATGGAAAGAGTACTTTGAGGGGATATTAAATGAAGAGAATGGGAGAGAGAGTAGGTTGTATAATGTGGGTATGGAGAATCAGGAAGTGCAACAGATTAGCAAGGAGGAAGTAAGGATAACTATGAAGAGGATTAAGAATGGAAAGGCTGTTGGTCCAGATGACATACCGGAAGCATGGAGGTGTTTAGTAGAAATGGCAGTGGTCTTTTTAACCAGATTGTTTAATGTAATCTTGGAACATGAGAGGATGCATGAGGGGTGGAGAAAAAGTGTTTGGTTACCAATTATAAGAATAAGTGTGATGTGTGGAGCTGTAGTAACTACAGAGGGATAACATTGATCAGTCACAGCCTGAAATTATGGGAAAGAGTAGTGGAATCTAGGTTAAGATGGGAGGTGAGGATTCATGATGAGCAGTATGGTTTCATGCCAGGAAAGAGCAGTGTAGATGTGATGTTTGCTCTGAGAGTGTTGATGTAGAAGTATGGAGAAGGTAGGAAGGAGTTGCATTGTGTCTTTGTGGACTTAGAGAAAGCATATGAGAGGGTGCCTAAAGAGGAGTTGTGGTATTGTACGAAGAACTCAGGAGTGGTGAAGGAATCTGTGAGAGTGCTGCAGGGCATGTACAAGGGTAGTGTGACAGTGGTGAGTTCTGCGGTGGGAGTGACAGGTGCATTTATGGCGGAGGTGGGATTACATCAGGGATCAGCTCTGAGCCCTTTCTTATTTGCAGTGGTGATGGACAGGTTGACAGACAAGATCAAACAGGAGTCCCTGTTGACTGTGATGTTTGCAGATGACACTGTGATCTGCAGTGAGAGTAGGGAACAGGTTGAGGAGACCCTGGAGATGTGGATATATGTTCTACAGAGGGGAGGAATGATGGTTAGCAGGACTAAGACAGAATATATGTGTGTGAATGGGAGGGAGGATAGAGGAATGGTGAGGATGTAGGGAGTACAGTTTGCAAAGGTGGATGAGTTTAAATACGTGGGATCAACACCTCAGAGTAATGATGCATGTGGGGAAGAGGTGAAGAAGAGAGTACAGGCAAGATGGGAAGGGTGGAGAAGAATGTCAGAAGTGATTTGTGGCAGACAAGTACAATTAAGAGTGAGAGGAAAGGTCTACAAGAGGGTAGTGAGACCAGCAATTTTATATGGGTTGGAGACAGTGGCATTGTCAAAAAGGCAGGAGTCAGAGCTGGATGTGCCAGAATTAAATATGTTAAGATTTGCACTGGGTTTGACAAGGGTGGACAGGATTAGAGATATGTATGTTAGAGGGCCTTCCCAGGTTGGATGGTTTGGAGACCACGCCACACAGTAGCGGGATTACGTTGGTTTGGACATGTGCTGAGAAGGGATGCTGAGTTTATTGGGAAAAGGATGGTAATGATGAAACTGCCATATAAGAGGAAAAGTTGAAGGCCTAAGATAAGTTGTATGAATGTGGTGATAGAGGTCATGCAGGTGGTTGGTGTGACAGAGCAAGATGCAGAGGACAGGTGGAAATGGAGACAGATGATCCACTGTGGCAACCTCTAATGGGAGCAGCCAAAAGAAAGGGAAGGTTGGCAATGATTTGCCAGATATAACACAACTCTATATGAGTAAATGACTACAAATATGAGGCACCTATATGGTCAGTGTGCATAACACTGAACAGTTTAATGGTATGAGCTCAGTATATCAGATGCAGTTCAACACACACATCTGCAACAGCATTTCACTATGCAAATACCCTGTATAGGTCTCTCAAATTTATGTGACAGACATGTATATCATAGTTGTATTCACAATTAACATATGGATATCTACAACATCCCAGTAGCTATCCTAGCAGTGTCAGAGTCAGTACTGTTCAACACACACTCCAATAGTAGTCATATGTGAGCCATCCTTTCCTGGAGTGACTCAGGGGCCTGAGCTGTGATCTATATCACTGCAGAAAGACCCAGTTGCTATGGCCATAGGTTCTGATCAGCAATATATCAGTACAGAAAGTCTTATTGAGACATATTTGTTGCATTCTATTACATGCTTACTTGTTTGACATACCTTTTTTTCCAAGTATGGTTGGTTTTATTCCACTATGTGTAGCTTTGTTTCTTGATCTGTTTCTCTCTCTCTCTCTCTTTCCCTCAGATGTAGGGTATATATCTGTTTTACATAGGCAGCAGCTTGCCTTTTGTAGGTAATGCTCATGAGCAGCTGATGGCCTGTGCACCAGTTGGTGTCCTCCACTTGCTAATTGCATGCAGAACAGCTGTGGTGTTATTCCTATAGCCAATGGTATGGC
>NC_056749.1:830695273-830720273 GCF_019279795.1 Protopterus annectens
CAATTGAGCAGTTGTATACAGTTTATTACTATACCCTTCATACAGCTACTAGCAACTTTTCCTTACCTGTAAAACCTGTGGGGAAAATTTATGTTAACATACCAGACTGTTTTTACATTTATTCCTGATTCCTTGTATGTAGATTTTCACACATCTTAGTACCACTCTCTGAATTTGAATCGTGTCTGGGTGTGCAAAATTAACAACTAAGCTACTGCTTATCACAATGGGCTGCTTGGGAACTGCTGTTTTTTGTTTACCTGGTTTCTGCCTAATAGTCACTTGGTTAGACAGTCTGAACTTGAAATCCTGTGATTCATGTATGACAGATAATTATTGTACTGTGCAGTAATCCTTTAGATTACAACAATCTGGAAAGCAAAGGGTAACACAAAGCAATGCTGCATGGAACACAATTTTATACTTTACACATTACTAGTCAGGGTTCAGCGATTAGTGCAGTATATATGTCTACAAAAACTTACCAGAATAAACTCAACAGTTTTTTGTAAAGGGTCTTTATTTCACATCAATATTAGTCAGTCAAACTTTTATATTTATTCAATTCACACAGTAAGAGTATACCTCCTAGCAGTATTAGGTTCATAGGTTCATAGGTTCATACTAGGCTATCTGCCCTAGGGCATTTATAAGCCTAGCCAGAATGTGTTTGGCTTTCGCCACCCATTTTAAATTTATTTTGCTATGCCCTTTTTCGAGGTTAGTATACTGTGCCTCTGTCTAACAGTGACACAGAAGTGATACCTGGGGTAAACCTAAGATCTCCCATCCACTCATCAAGATTCCTCTTGAAGAGAGTCAATGAGGGACTCTGCCTAACCTGGACTGGGATTTTATTCCAGAGTGAAGGGAGCTCTGGGTTATGAATCTGTCCCTCCAGCATGTCCTATTTATTTCTGTGCTGAGGTTCAAGTCTCGGGATTTGGATTTTCTCAGGTGCAGCATGTCCATTAATTCCGGGTTGGACATGGCTTTATACGTCAGGCACAGATCACCTCTGAACAGGCGGTATGCCACTGAGTAGAGCTGGAGTTTCTTTAACCGGGCAGCATATGGCATCTGTTTGAGCCCTTTGATCCTCTTGGTGAGGTACTTTTGGGGTCTTTCCAGTTGCTGCAGGTGTCTGATAAGGTACATCCCAAAGGGGCATTGTACTCAATTATGGGCCTGATGAGGGATGAGTAAAGAGGCACGATGACCTCCTGATCTAGATGTGAATCCCTTCATGATTAGGTGGGCTATATAAAATGTTTTTCTAACCACTTTGGCCACGTTGTTGTCAAATGAGAGATTGCTATCAACTTGGGTCCCCAGGTCCCTAATTACTTCTTCTGTACTTAATGGATTACCACCTATGTGGTAATTTGTGCACTTTGTTTTGCCAAAGGGGATGGCTATACACTTTTTGGCATTTAGCTTGAGGCCATGGCTCTGGCACCAGTTGTCTGTTTCTATGAAGCCCTTTTGGAGGATGCTTGTGTCGGCTGGAGAGTGCAGTCATCTGTGAACTTGGTCAGCCACAGTCCTTCCGTGTCTGCCTGTACCTCCGAGAAATATACACTGAACAAGAGAGCTCCCAGGACTGAGCCTTGTGGGACACCACTTGTAACTGGTTTGGAGTCTGACATGGCTCCAGCAATTCTAACCATGTGGGTTCTGTCCTTGAGCCAGTTTGCAATCCATCTAGTGACATAGGGGTTTATATTTAAGCTGGTGAGCTTATCTATAATGCCCGAGTGGGGTATTGTATTGAAGGCTTTGAGGTCCAGGTAGGCTGTGTGGACCACCTTCCAATGGCCTTGGTGACTGTTTCAAAGAAATCAACCAGGTTTAAGAGGCAGGATCTGCCCTTAACAAAGCCGAACTGGGTAGGATCCAGTGTTTGTAGGTCCCCAATATCTTTATTTATGAGGTTCATGATGATCCTTTCCATAGCTTTGCAGACCAAGTTAGTCAGGCTTATGGGGCGATAGTTTCCAGGATCCGCTGAGGCACCACCTTTATGGAGAGGGACCACTGTTGCTGTACGCCACTCTTTGGGCACATATCCTGTAGTAAGGCTGAGATTGAACAGTAGTTTTATGTTTGGGTTTAGCTCTTCTTGAGTTCATGTAGGGCCTTGGCCGGGACACCATCTGGTCCCATTGATGCTGTGTTTTTGCTTTGGAGAGGGGCTCTTACCTGAGCATCTGAGATGTCAGGGGCAGCACTCTGCTGGGATAGATATTTGCCCTTTGGTGGGGAGAAGTTTGCTGAACCTGTCAGCTAGGGTGTTGGCAATGTCTGTGGGTTCGTGTATTTTTGTCATTTTGGACTAATTCTGAGCATATCTGGGAATTACCACCCAGGTTCATAACATAACTAAAGAAAGCCTTGTGATTATCCTTAGTGTCCTGTGCAATTTTTCTCGAAGCTGGCCTTAGACAATTTTATGTGTGCCCGTAGTTTTTGCTAATACTGATCAGTGATGCCTTCCCTTTTGGGATTTTGCTCTATCATTTAGTAGCTTCCTCCTTCTATTGTATAGTTTGTTTATGGCTGGGGTCCACCAGACAGGACATCTGCCTTTGGAGGATTGGGTCTTGGTTTTATTTGGGATCATGATCCATGCATTCCTGAAGGTGTTCATAGAATGCTTTATAAAGGATTCTACCTGGGCCGTATTTTCCACAGGCCCGGGGGCTTTGAAGGATTCCACCTCAGTTTTGAGGAGTGTGAAATTTGCTTTAGAGAAGTTTTTCACTGTGGTTTTCTGGGCAGGGGTGGGGTCGGATGTGAATATCCAGTGAGATTAGTTTATGGTCTGATCTTACCAGTGAGGGATACACTTCTGGTCTGGAGTATAGAGTCCCAATTTTGGTGATGATCAGGTCCAGTATGTTTTCCCCTCTTGTGGGAGTGGTAACAAGTTGTTCCATAGCATTTGAGTTTATAAATTCTAGGAACCTTTGGGCTAGGGTGTTGGAGCTAGAGTAATGCTCCCAGTCTATGTTTGGGTAGTTGAAGTCGCCCAATATAATGGTGTTTGGAGAGACCTTCATATTTTCCAGTGTTCTCAGGAAGGCCGAGTGGGGTTCCTGGGTTTGGGAGGGTGGTCTGTAGCAGGCTATAAACTGGAAGGCAGTTTCACCCACTGTTAGTTGCCCATGGATAGTCTCTGATGCTTTTGCCACCAACCTGGAGGTGTGGGTATCTTTGATGAATATCGATACTCCTCCTTTTGTGGTTTGGTCCAAGTTTTGGGGCTAAAAGCATGGTATGAGGTATAACCTGGTAGTGCTGGGGTGCTCTCACGAGCCCTGAACCAGGTTTCTGTTACTGCACAGATATCGATGTTCTCCATGCTAAGGAGAGTTTCTTGTGCGTGCATCTTGAGGTTTAGACTTCTGGCGTTGAGTAGCATTACTCTTAGTTTCTTATCCCTTGTGATACCTATGGAGGTGGGTTTGTCTTTGAGCCTTGCCTAAAAAGGCACTATGGGGGTAGCAAGATCCTTTGCCAATATCCAAAGCCCAGGGTGACAGGTGCAAGCCGCCCATAGCGTCCATCGTGGCTTGTCGAGCATATCATCCCAAGCTGACAAGCATTGATCCCCTTTGAATGACACCAGTACTTAAGCCAATTGTTGAAATTGATCATCTTGTCTTCATATTGTGGCATCATTCTTGGTGAGGGTAAGATGCTACTCAAGGTCAGGGTCATACTGGCCTGGGCTACATGCTCAGAGAGCTCCTTTATGTCTCTTTTCATGTAGTCCAGGGAGGTACATCTCAGGTCATTCACACCAGCATGGACAATGACTGAGTCATATTTGTACTTGCCTTGGAGTGACCTGAGTGCTTGTGTTATGTTGGATCCTAGCGCCGACAGGCTGCTCACCATGACCCTCTCCTTGTTCAGCCTGGTGAGCGGGACGTCAGTGTGCCTGATGATAGAGTCACCTATTACAAGTGTATCAGGTGTGTTGTTTAGTCTTAAGGGCTGTGACTGTTTGGCACACTGGCTTTGTGAGATATGTGTTGCACGTGTTTTGTTTTGGGGTAGTGGCTGCTTGGGTGTCTGCTTTGAGGTCTCTGCTGCTGCAGATCTTTATTTAGAGCCTCCGAGTATGTTTTTGTGTGATTATGTGTTTGGTTTGCTGTCGTGGTAGGTCTATGTGAGACTGGAATCGTAGTGAGTGTGGTTTCCTTCTTCCTGACTGGTTATGCCAGTACTGAGTTGAGAGAGCTTAGCCTCCAGTTTGGCTATATGGTTGCATCTCTCACATGTGTTGGAATTTGTTGGGAGGAGGAGAGGGTTGTCTGTGTACATGAGGCAGTTGTAACATTGCCTCAAGATTCCCAGATTCACCAGCTGGACCGGAGAGGAGATTGACAACTGACCTTGGACATGCTAGAATAATATTTGGAATTCCTTAATAATTGAAAACCAGGGCCACTGGGGAGTGAGGGTGTAGTGCTTTTAATTTTTAGTGCTGACATATAATTGCTTTAGTGAGCAAGTGCCAGGTAACTTAAGTGCAATGTGTTACAGGTAACTTAAATGCAAAAACGACAAACAGTAACTTTCTTTCAAGTGAAACAAAGAAATAAGTACAGTAAGTAATGCAGATATCACTAGTGATCCACAGAAGCTGAGAAGTCACAGATTAGGTGGAATTAGCATTCCAGGGAAATAACAAGCAAACAAACAACAAGCATATAAACAAAGCTAAATTCAGCAGGCCTGGATCTAGTCTATGCTACAGCAAACAAGGTGTACCAATTTTAGTAAGATACAGTTCAAATATTCAGGCACTATAAACCTTTAAACAGAAATTCCCATCTCAGAAGGGCAGAGTCCAGCCTCTTTTCCCACAAGAGTGCAGACCACAAACCTTCTTAATGTAAAATAACTGGCCTGAAGCCCATGTGCTTAAACCAGAACTAATACACTTTAAGAATAACAGACACTGGGCTCTCAATCAGCAGTTCCCAACTTAGAAGGATGAAAGCTACCTGTCCTGCCACCACAGTGCATGCCACAAACCTTCCTAATGTAAAACAACTGGTCTGAAGCCCAAGTGCTTAATCCAAAAGACTTAGAATGATAGCTACACTTTAATCAAGTTACTACCAATCAGTATGCAATGTACTCCTTCTTAGCTATTTGGACTATATACTTCAAAATAGATTTGTACTCACCAGCTTGTCGGTACAGCCTCAGCAGTCTGTCACCATGGGCTTCAATGTTCACAGCCCTCTCTGCTGCAGCTGTAGGGGAAAAAAACACACATTATGCATATCTGTCTATCACATTCTCATGCTAGTATTTGCTACAAACTACTTGATAGTGATACTTACACACTACTGGAGCATTCTGGGCCCATCCAGCTTGGATCCACTGCTCCAAGAAATCCCTCTTCCTCCACTTTTGGTTGACATAGTGGTACTGTACCTGCTCACCAGTCCGAGGAATGCCAGAAGCACTGGTTATGTCAGATGCGAGACTGTCCCAGGCCTCCTCTTTGTATTGGGAGCCCTGGTACTGGCCCTGCAGCAGTCTCTCTTCATGTTTTTTACTAGGAGTCTAGCCATGACACTGGACTCCCAAATGCTCCAGTATTGCACCCAGAAGTGCACTCCCTCTCCAATGCCAGCCATTGCATCTGCACAGATGGACTATAACAGATTATCCTGTATTCCCGCATGTGTCATTTAAATAGTGCAATATTCTTGTCTTTTGCTGTCATTGGACCATTTTGAAAAGGTTAAGCTCCATTAAGCAGTGCACAAATCTGCTGAGCTAGCTTTAACACTGCTCAAAGAAAAGTTGTTGAGCAGTGTTTAACTGTGCAAATCAACTTAGCTGAGCTATCTGCTGCTTAGCAATCATGTCTTAACAATGGTTATACTTGTTAAGCATAGCTGAGCATTGCTAACTATTGCTCACATTTAATTTATTTAATATATCAGAGGACTGCTTTCATTTATTAAGTCTATATTATATACTTTACATGACATCCCTCTATGTGCTTTCCTTACATTGGCAAGGCATGTGACTATACCGTATGGGGCACTTGTGTGTACATGGGTCGTTTCACATGTTATTATGTTCATAGGTTCATAGGTAGGTACTAGGCTATCTGCCCGAAGGCATTTATAAGCCTAGCCAGAATGTGTTGGCTTTTGCTGCCCCCCTAGATTAGTTCCCTGTACCTCTGTCCAGCAGAGACACTGAAGTGATCCCCGGGGTAAACTTTCTGTTTCCCATCCACTCGTCAAGGTTTCACTTGAAGAGTGCTAGCGAGGAGCTCTGCCTAATGTAGATTGGAATCTTGTTCCAAAGCATGGGAAGTCTCTGGGACAGGAATCTATCCCTCCAGCATGTCCTATTTATTGTTGTGGTGAGGTTTAGATCCCTAGAGCGTGTGGCTCAAGGGGATAAGGTTTTCTTTAGGTGGAGCATGTCCATCAATTCTGGGTTGGACATGGCCTTATATGTCAGGCAGAAATCACCACTGAGAAGGCGGTATACAACCAAGTACAGCTAGAGTTTCTTCAGTCGAGTTGCATAGGGCATCTGTTTGAAGCCAGCAATCCTCTTGGTGAGGTACTTCTATGGTCTTTCCAGCTGTTGCAGGTGTTTTGTAAGGTACATCCCAAATGGGGCATTGTACTCCATGATGGGTCTGATGAGTGATGAGTAGACGGGCACAATGACCTCTTTTGATCTGGATACAAACCCTTTTGTGATTAGATGGGCCACATAGAAGGATTTTCTAACCACTATGGCAATGTGATTATCAAAGGAGAGATTACTAACTACTTGGGTCCCCAGATCCCTTATTAGGTTTTCTGTATTTAGGGGACTACCACCTATGTGGTAGTTTGTGGGTACTTTGTTATTTCCAAAGGGAATAACTATGCACTTTTTGGCATTTAGCTTGAGGCCATGATTTTGACACCAGGTATCTGTTTCAGCAAGACCCTTTTGGTGGATGTCTGTGTCAGCTGGTGAGTCAATTATAGCCTCTAGTTTGCAGCTGTCTGCTAATTTGGTCAGCCATAGTCCTCTTGTGCTTGTCTGTATCTCTGAGAAGTATATGCCAAACAGGAGAGGTCCTAGGACTGAGCCTTGGGGAATGCCACTTGTAACCAGTTTAGAGTCAGACCTAGCTCCAGCAACTCTCACCATGTGGGTTCTGTCCGTGAGCCAACTGGCAACCCATCTTGTGACATATGGGTTTATGTTCAGGCTGGTGAGCTTGTCTATAATACCAGAATGGCGAATGGTGTTGAAGGCCTTTGGAAGGTCTAGGTAGGCTGTGTGTACCACCTTTCCCTCGTCTATAACCATTGGTAACTTTCTCATAGAAGTCCACCAGGTTAAGGAAGCATGCTCTGCCCTTAACAAAGCCAAACTGGGTAGGGTCCAGTGTTTGGAGTTTCCCAATGTCTCTGTTAATGAGTTCCCTGATGATGTGCTCCATAGCCTTGCAGACCAAGCTAGTCAGGCTTATAGGGCGATAGTTCCTGGAGTCTGTTGTGGCTCCACCTTTGTGGAGCAGAATAACTGTTGCTGTGCACCACTCTATGGGTACATAGCCTGTGGAGAAGCTGAGTTTGAACAGTGTGTTTAGGTGAGGGGTTAATTCATCTTTGAGCTCATGTAGGACGCAGCCTGGGACATCATCCTGTCTCATTGTTGCTGTGTTTTTGGCTTTGGAGAGGGCTATTTTAACTAGAGTGTCTGTGATTTCAGGGGCTCTACATTCTTCTGGTATGGTTAAGGGCCTTTTTGGGGGTGAGAGGGGGTGAAGTTTGCACTGAACCTGTCTGCCAGGATGTTGGCAATATCGGTTGGTTCAGTGTATTTTGAGCCATTCTGCACCAACTCCAAGCAGATCTGAGCATTACCACTTAGGTTCTTGACATAGTTAAAGAATGCCTTGTGGTTATCGTTGGAGTCCTGGGCAAGTTTTCTTTCAAAGCTCGCCTTGGACGATTTTATGAGGGATCGTAGTTTTTTGCTGATACTGATCAGGGATGTCTTCCCTTCTTGGGATTTTACTCTTTTCTGTAGTAGTTTCCTCCTTCTATTGTATAGCTTGTTTATGGCAGGGGTCCACCAGACTGGTTTCCTTTTCATGGAGGAGTGAGTCTTGGTTTTGCTTGGGATAGCACAATCCATGCATTCTTGTAGATGCCCGTAGAATGCATTAGTAAATTATTTTGCAACTTGGACAGCGTTATCCTTTAGCATGGGGGCTTTGAAACCTTGCACCTTCGTCTTAAGTAACGTGAAGTTTGCTTTTGAAAAGTTTTTCACTGTGGTTTCCTTGTCCGAGGGTGGTTGCGGAATGTGGATATCCAAAGTTATATGTTTATGGTCAGATCTAACCAGCAAGGAGTTGACCCCGGTGTGGAACACCAGTCGCCCATGTTGCTGATGACTAGGTCCAATATGTTGTCACTTCTGGTGGGAGTGTTGACCAGTTGTTTCAGGGTGTTTGAGTTTATAAATTCTAGGAAATGTTGGGCAAGGGAGTTAGTACTTGAGTAGTTCTCCCAGTTAATTTTTGGGTAGTTGAAATCACCCAATATTAAGGTGTTTGGTAGGACCTTTATGTTACCCAGTGTTTCCAGAAATGCAGAATGGGGGTCCTGGGACATGGTGGGTGATCTGTAGAAAGCTACAATTTGAATTGCAGTTTTGCCTGTTGTTAGTTGCATGTGGATAATCTCTGAAGCATTGTGCTTTGCCACTAACCCGGAGGTGTGGGTATCCTTGATGAATATGGATACTACCTCACCTTTTGTATTTTGGTCCGGGTTCTGTGGCTGAAATGTATGGTATGAGTTGTAGCCTGGTAGTGCTGAGGTGGAGCCTTAAACCAGGTTTCTGTTACTGCATATATATCGATTTTCTCCATACTGAGGAGTTCCTCGAGTGCATGCATTTTGAGGTTTAGACTTCTGGCATTGAGTAGTATCACCCTCAGATTTTTGATACTTGTGCTATTTACAGTGGTGGGTTTGTCTTTTGAGCCTTGCCTAAAAAAGGCAATATGGGGGTGGCAAGAGCCTTGGCCAGTATACAAAAACCTAAGGGTGACAGGTACAAGACGTCTCTAGCGAAGCAGTGTGGCTTGTCGAGCATGTCATCCCAGGCAGACAGACACTGGATCCCCTTTGAATGACACCAGAAACTTAGCCAATTGTTGAAATTGATCATTTTTTCTTTATACCGTGGTATCATTGTTGGTGAGGGCAGGATGCTACTCAGAGTCAGGGACATACCGGCCTGGGCTATGTGATCAGAGAGCTCTTCCTTGTCTCTTTTCATGTAGTCCAGGGAGGTACGGCTCAGGTCATTCCCACCAACATGGACAATGACAGAGTCGTATTTGTACTTGTTCTGGAGTGACCTGAGTGCTTGTGTTATGTGGCAGATCCTGGCACCTGACAGGCAGCTAACAGTAACCTTCTCCTTATTCAGCCTAGTGAGTGGGACGTCAGTGTGCCTAACTATAGAGTCATCTATTACTAGTATGTTGGGTATATTATTTTGCCTTGAGGGTTGTGATTGTGTGGCACACTGGTTTTGTGAAGTATGCGTTTCATGGTTTGTTTTGGGTAGTGGAGGTCACTTGGATGTCTGCTTTGGAGGGCTCTGTTGCTTTTACAGATTTTTTTAGAGCCTCTGAGTATGTTTTCGTGTATTTACATGTATTTTTTACCGGTGCTGGTTTAATGGGTCTATGTGAGACTGGTAGTGTGATGCCAGTATTTCCCTTCTCCTCTTGACTGTCTGATCCAGTCTTGGGTTGAGAGAGCTTAGCCTCCAGTTTGGTTGTACAATTGCATCTTTTGCATGTATTAGTGTTTGGTGGTAGGAGGAGAGGGTTGTCTGTGTACATAAGGCAGTTGTTACATTGCTTCAAAATGCCCAGATTCACCAGTTGAACTAGAGAGTACACCTGAAACTGCCCTTTGGACATGCCTGGATAGGTACAGTAAACTGTTTTACTGAATGGCTTGTAAGGTCGAATAGTGAGCCTTGTCCTTCTGTAGTGCTAGGGTTTACAAGTGCTTGCTATGAGTTTTGAGCAAGTGCCAGGTAGAGAAATTAATGGCTTGAGTGCTTAAGTTGAATGTTTGTCTAGTTCCAAGGGAAAAATTGAAGCGGAGACTTTGTGGAGCCGGGAATAGTTATACCCTAGCTACCCGGCGTGCAAAACGGGGCAAATGCAGTTTTTATAGCAGGGAAATGAGAGACAGAAATTAGCCCAAAATGGCCAATAAACTACTACTTTCTGACCTGAAACCACTCCTCCGGGAACAGATAGGCTGCTCAAAGCTCCCCTCTCTACAGGTGAACAGAGAAGCTTCCTTCTATCCAAGTAAGGTATGGGCAAACACAGAGATCTGTAACACAGCCCTGAATTCAGCACTAAACTGAAAACTGGTCTATACTAGCCTGGAAATGTGGGAAACAAGTACATATATATTTTATTTTTCAGAAAAAAAGCAGATACAATAAAAAAAACACTTTAAATGTGCATAAAAAGATACTTATTGTTATATATCTCAGTTCAGAGTTGTAGTCAATGCCCCTAGTAATAAAGTAGGAAGAAACACAAATGCAGTAAAAGCAGATGAATAAAGTGCAATTTTATATGTATATATATATATATATATATATATATATATATATATATATATATATATATAAACAATAGAAAAAGAACAATCTGATTTAACCAAGTTACCCAATTAACCAGATAAAAACTCAAAACTGAGCCCTGTTCCAGCAGTCTTCAATAAGACAAGTTTTAACTGCACACTCCCGCTACTAGGGTGCAGGGGAACATTCCCCAAAAAAAGATGGCCTGGATCAATGCTCACGTTATACAAACAAAGCTAGATTCAGCATGCCTGAATCTGGTCTTATACTACAGCAACAAGGCGCACCAATTTCAGAAAGAAAC
Source organism: Protopterus annectens (assembly GCF_019279795.1). Taxonomy (NCBI): domain Eukaryota; kingdom Metazoa; phylum Chordata; order Ceratodontiformes; family Protopteridae; genus Protopterus; species Protopterus annectens. The sequence goes on from NC_056749.1 coordinate 830,706,267, forward strand.
AGTTTGAATAAGCAGGCACAATAAGCCTGTGACCACAAATTCCCAGCTCAGAAGGGCAGAATCCAGCCTCTCCTCCCACAAGAGTGCAGACCACAAACGCTCTTAATGTAGAATAACTGGCATGAAGCCCAAATGCTTAAACCAGAACTAAAACACTTTTAGAATAGCAGACACTGAGCTTTCAGTCAGCAATTCCCAAGCTTAGAAGGATGTAAGCTACCTGTCCTGCCACAACAGTGCAGACCACACACCTTCTTAATGTAAAACAACCGGTATGAAACCCAAGTGCTTAAACCAAAAGACTTAGAATAACACTTACAATTTAATCAGGCTACTACCAAGCAGCAATAAGTGCAGCAGAATAAATAAAATTGAGTACTTTTAAGAAGAGGTGAAAGCAAAATAAAGAAGGAGGAATCACAAATACAGTAAAAGCAGATGAATTTTTTTTTCTTTTATTAGTAAAGTGCAAGGAGAGAGGAAGGAAGAACCTAAGTGGGTTGGCCTTCTCAAATCTTCTCTCTGTATGAAGTAGAGTGAACACTAGACTCAGAATATGATCTCAATGTATTTGGTTAAGTGAGCAAATGAGATGGACTCAGGAGGAGTGTTCAAATAGAGACTTACAGGAGGGGCGGGCAATTCCAGAGCCACCAACACTAACAGCAAAACAAGAACAGGGAGGGTGGGTGGAAACAAACAAGAAGTAGAATAAGTACAGTTGTACAGATTACAGAGATATTAAATCAAAATGCAGACAAAAAATGAGAATAAATAAATATGCACTCACACTTACATTGTACACAAGCTACACTACCCTGGTTTGCAAAAACAGTTGCTACATAATTTATGTTTATAAAAACAATTTTAACACTACTTTCCCATAGAAAAATAACTTGTCTGTTTTGGTACTCAAGCCATGAATGCCTGCATGTAATGCCAGGACTCTAACCACTACACTATCTCGGCTTGGAAATTTCACCTGTATATATGTATTTACCTCCTATGGGATGTTTAAGCAATGGTAAGCAGTGGGCCATAATGCGCACATCTGCTTAGCTATGCTTACTCATTCCTTAGCCTAGAAAAAAAATTAATATTATTATTATATTATTATGTTATATAAGTGAGTCTTGTGGTGTTGTGACAAGTCATTGAGGACTGCAATTAGGAAATAATGGCATTTATTTGGCTTTCATGCTTCTATCCTTCAGGGACTCCTCCTGTTTTCTATCAACTTTCTAAGTGTGTGAGGGAAAATTTTCAGAGATGTCCCTATTTTATTGCCCCCTCCCCCCACATTATTTGTGCCTTTGTCCAGATGGACTGTTGTCAGGGAATATTGGCTAACATTTGCTTTCAGACTTCTATCCTTCGGTAATTCATGCTAATGCATGACCTCTTTTCTGTCAACTTTCTAAGTTTGTGGGGCAATATGTATGTTGTGTCCCTTTTGAGGGATTTATCCCCCATTATTTGTGCATTTATACACATTCCTGCTTTAGCAGGTTGCAGAGGTGTCATATGGCACTTTTATAATGCAGAGGGTGTGTCAGAGAACCTGTCACACACCCCTGCATTGGTTTCCTGATTCCGTATTTATTTCAGTCTCATCAGACACTAAATGGTCATTATTTCATTTCAGTGTCCATGGACACTGAAATACTGGCAAAATATTAGAGTAATTATATAATATTATGCCAGATCCTATTAGACACTTTCTGAGTGCAGTGTCCGTGCGCTATTTGAACATGCCTCCTGCACATGTTCATGATTCATGTCCATATAAGATGAACAGCAACGTGGCTTATTGAATATGCAAGTAGCGCTGCTGTGCTATATGGATACAAACCACTCCATGTAAGAATAGTGCTATTCTTGCACGGAGTTTATTGAATCCCAGGGAGTATTTTATTGTCAGCATTTTGTTTTGAGGTCTACTGCTATTAATGTACCCTATCATACTCACTGTACGTTGAATATTTTGAGTTGTAAGCAGCAGTGTCCTTGCTTGAAACATGCTTTTCTGTGCTGATGGATGCAATTTTTGATTTTATACCTCCTCCCACCATGATAGTTTATAAATTATAGTCTTGGCTTGTTCATTTTGAAATGTATCATGTATGTAAGCTTACGTAACAAGAAGCCAGAGAGGTAAGAAGAGAGACATATATTCTTTTTGTGGTAATTATGACATACTCATTTTCTGCAGTAATATAGAGCTGGATACACATGTATAACCTTAAAGTGTGAGCTGCAGCATGTGCACATGGTGTCTTTATTCTATGGGATATAACTGTAAGCTAGAACATATACCAGCAAGTCAGAAAGGATAGCAGGGGCTGCTAAATGTATTAAGCCATGCATGCCTTGATTGCCCTCACAGAGAGTATTTCAGTGGATTGTCAGTATGAATAATGCAATCAGCAACAATAATGAATTATTTTATGCACAGTATGACTAAACATTCAGAGTAGGTACATACAAAGTGAGTGTGACAGGATTTAGCACTTGTCATTTTAAAAGTCACCTTGCTAGTAGTACAACTATATCATGCAACATGAAAGAAAAAGGAACAGAAAAAATATGTGACTGAGTATCTCTGCAGAAGAAGGAACAGTATTCAACCATTAGAATGTGTATATGAGATCATGTATGCAAGTAGTAACATCTGCCACAAACACATGAAGCACATTTACTACAAATTATTTTCTGCCAGAGCAGTATGGCTCTGTCTCTCTTAGAATATGATGAGCAGGTATGTATAAATAATCATAATATGTTACATATTCCTAGGTTCATAGGTTCATAGTTATATACCAGGCTAATGACCACCAGTGCCTTTATAAGCCTAGTCATGTAAACCAACTCAATTGTGTCCCTATGTTACATGGACATTTATTAGAAGGGGGTACATTAGTTATGAAGTTTCTAGATATTTTGTAGGGGGAGGTATGTTAAGGCTGCGGTGGTGCAGCGGTTAGCATTGTCGCCTCACAGCAAGAGGTTCTCCAGTTTGATTCTTGGCTGGAGTGCCCTCTATGTGGAGTCTGCATGTACTCCCCATGGTTGATTGATGTTTAAAGACATTCAGGTAGGTGCATGCGTGAATGGGCGTGCCTTTGTTGAAGGTTGGGATTTGGGATGGCACCGTGGCACCATAAAAATCAACTGCCAATCATAAGTGGACTGGTGTTCCACTGTGGCAACCCTTAACTGGGAAAAGCTGAAAGACATTACTTACTATGTAGGGAGAGGTATGTTAGTTTGGGCAGTGCTGTCTGCCTCTGTCTATCAGAGACATGGAGGGCAGACCTAGGGTGAATTTCCCAGTTGCCATCTATTCATCAAGGTTCAACTTAATTAGGGTTAGCAATGGACTCTGCTTCACATGAATGGGGAGCTTGTTCCAGAGCATGGGGAGCCTCTGAGACATATATCTGTCTCACTAATATGTCTTATTTATGTCACAAGCCAAATTTAAATCCTTGGATCTAGTAGTTCTGATGCTGCACATTTTGCAGATGTGTAAAAGGTCCATCAATGCTGGATCCAAGAATGTCTTGTATGCCAGGCATAGATTGCTTCTCAGCAATCTATAGGAGATAAAGCATAAAAATAGGGCTTTAAGGTGATCTGTATAGGACACTGTATTTATATCCTGGATTCTCCTCATGAGAAACCTTTGTGGGCATTCCAGCTGTTGCATATGTCTGGTCAAGTCCATGCCAAAGGGGGCATTATACTCAATGATGGGTCTTATAAGGGCTGAATAAAGTAGCAGTATGACATCCTTAGATGGGACCTGGATGTCATCACCTTACTTATAAGCTGAGTGACATAGAATGATTTTCTTACTACCTTGCCACATGTTGGTCAAAGGCTAGATTACTGTCTGTATATGTTCCCAGATCCATGACCACTGGGTCAACTCTTAAGGGTGTCTTATCAATGGAGTAATTAGCCTGGGTAGCAGTTTTCCCAAAAGGCACTATAATGCATTGCCTGGCATTCAGTTTTAGTCTGTGACTTTGGCACAGATGAAACTGTAGTGAATAATAGTAAAATATATGGAAAAATCTGGTTGAGCAGTTGGAGTATCCATCCTCCTCAGTGACACAGCTTAGGATCCTGTGTGCCATGACCATCCTGAAGGACACCAAAATACTTCAGTGTCTTGGAGGAAATTAGTTGGTAATTCCTGATCCACCTAATGTGCTATGCTGCCATTCTCAAATGTGTGTAACCCTTAAGGGTGGTCATCATACAACATCAGCAGGCTTCCAGTGTGCAACAGTGGCTATACTGACAATGTCCAGTCACAGTTGGACACATTCTCACCATTCTTGTCCTTCACAGAGCACTATACCATCATGCATGGATATCTCTGGGTGAATTATGTTATCTGCTGCAATACAAGTGCCCCACCAAAGGCTCTGCTGTACACAGGAGCGGCCTTAGGTCAGCTGTTGCCCTAAGCAAAAGGGCTTCATGGTGCCCCTCACCACACCACCCTGTGCCCCGATCCCAGTCTACCTACACCAAATAATTACTGTAAAAGTGCCCCTACTAGAGCGGCACCATAGGTGGCCTCTTAGTTGGCCTATGGCTAAGGACGGCTATGAGCCTGTACAGAAAAGCAACAAAGGATTCATCTACTCAGCTTCAGACAAATCATTGCTAATTCAATGCTGCACTATACATGTTCATTATCTCAAAGTTAGGTTTATCACTAAGTTCATCCCATTTGGTAATAAACAGCATGGGCAGCAAGAACGGCATATGAATCTGAAAGGTAGGACCATACAGCTATGTCTGCAAAAAAGGCATATGAATCTGAAAGGTAGGACCATACAGCTATGTCTGCAAAAAAGGCATATGAATCTGAAAGGTAGGATCATAGAGCCATGTCTGCAAGAAAGGCATATGAATGTGAAAGGTAGGACCACAGAGCCATGTTTGCAAGAGGTAAAGGCACCCCATATGAATAATCTCAACAAGCATGTTCTTATTTTACTCAGGGAAATACTCATACAACTGTAGTGCTGGAACAGCTTTTAGAAGCTGCTGCAGATAATCTGAGATGGGTACATCAAAACTTGAGATAGCGACAGGTACATCTTAAATTTATACTAATTCAATCACATAAAATTAGTATGGACTTGAAATACATATTTTCACTTTAATGCATGGGCAAAAAAAAGTAATATGTTTTGAAAAAAATCCTGATAGCGTTGACAATGAGCTGTTCCTTTCCCAGTGATATGTAATTCCATCATGCACAATGTAAGAGAAACAAGCATAAACTTTAATAAAAAAGTGACCAGGAATACTACATTATATATTCAAAGTCACTGGCTGTGGAGATTTGAAAGGTCTGCCTTGACTCTAGAGTATCTAATATAAGTAGTAGCATTGTAAGAATTATCATTGTGATCCACCTGCAATGGAAACTCATGAATCATTCGTTTCACTGGCATTATCTGGACAATTATGCCAATGAAGCAGTGTGCCCATAAAAATGGTGCCAAAGTTTGCAATTCAAACATTAAGAAGTCATCAGAATTGTTTTTCACCTTTTTGTCTGTCATGTGACATAGTAATAAATAAAATGCATCTCTCACACTTGATGTTGTGTCAATACACAACAGGCATTGTAGCAAAAGTGTATAAAGTGGAATAAGGGAGTATTGGTGAAAGAAGACTGACTATGATGCTGACTGTGACAATTTTGCACCAAATTTGTGTAAAATACCAGCTCCACAAGATCTGCGATATGTTGTATCCTTACTGACTTTACTGTAATAGCTGTACATTGTTTTGATGATTATTAGTAATCTCCTGAGATTTGCTATGAATTTAACTCTAATGAGAGTGGAGAAATAACCTCACTATTTCTATGTCTCTGGTTGCTGTAAAACCTCTACATGTGCTGTTTTGTTATTGGCCAGTGTGCTTGTTTGAATTTTTTTCAGCTTTTCAGCTTCTCTGTGTTGTTATAAAATACTCACATTTGCACAGTGTGGTGATGCTCATCGTGACACTGCATATACTCTTTGTTATACAGACACGGGTATCTTGAGTCAGTGCTCAATCGCTCAGTTGCTATATGTTTGGTAAGCTACTGATTGTGACATTTTTGACTAGACCTGACTAAAATACTGCCTTATAAAACCTGGAATGAGTATATTTTGTGTACTAACTGAGTTTACTGTAACAGCTGTGTATTTCTGGTGATTATTAGTAATTTAAATGAGATTTGTTAATGGTTTAACTGTAGTGACTGTGGAGAAAAAAAAACAAGTCTTTTATAGACATCTGATTATTGAAAGACATTGAAAGGTGTAATTTTTCTATTGGTCAGTGTGCTCATTCACATTTTTTCAACTTTTCAGCTTATCTGTATTATTGTAAATTGCCCCTTTGTGCAACATGGTGTTGCTCATCAGCATTAAACACTGTATAGGCAAAGGTATCATGAGTTATATTTTCCCTGTACCACCTAATCTCTCCAAAACAATACTGATTAGTATGATAAGTAATATCTATAGTTTGGACAGCTACCCACAGTTGTGCAACAAGCCACCTTGTGTACAACTGGTGTGCCTAGTAGCCTGTAGCTGTTCTATTTCATAAGAATTAGCTTGTAGTTGCTCCATGTTGCCCATAGCAGTTGGTAGTTGCTCTGCATAGTGCATATGTAATTGTTACTTACCACAACTAGTTATTTCCTCTACAGCTACATCCAATTTGTATTCAAACTAATTTTTCAAATTTCTAGACTAAAATAGAAATTGAAGAAATACAACTCTGACCCAAACCACCGACTGTGGTACAAATACAGGAATTTGAAGGATATGGTGGTACATGGGAAGTTTAGTCTACCAGTGGTGGTTATACCTACTTCTTTAACTTTTAAGGGAACATTAAGTTGCAATAAATGCAGTATTTGTAAACAGGTAGAGAAAGCCTTTTATAGTATAAATGGGACGAAATTTGAACCTAGAGAAGTTTATTCTTGTAGGAGTAAAGGAGTTGTTTATGCCTTAAGATGCCCTTGTGCCTTATTTTACATAGGAGAAACTAAGAGAAAATTTCGTGTCAGATTCATGGAACATATAAGGGATGTTAGGAATAAAAGGGAGGATAAAACAATTTCCCTGCATTTTAAAATGTTACATGATAGTGATGCTTCTAAATTAAAAAGTACTGTTTTGGAAACAGTGAAATGTTTCTGTGGAGATGAAAATTTATTGAAACATAAGTTGAAGTATAAAGAAAGTATATATATTTTAAAATATAAGACGTTAGTGCCTAATGGCCTTAATAATGATTTAAATTGGAAATGTCTGCTTTAAATTTTTATTAATTTATTGTATAATTGATGTGAATTTGTGGAATACGTACATAAAGATGTGTGTTGGTTGTTACTGTTTGTTACTCTTTGAAGGTGGTTACACCGAGGCGCTAGAGAAGAGAAAGAAGGAATAAAAGTTTTAACTTTCTTGCCTTGTGATTTATTTGTACCACAGTCGGTGGTTTGGGTCAGAGTTGTATTTCTTCAGCGTGTTGTGAGAGGAGAGGAGGTTGTATTTGGTAAAATAGAAATTGAATCTGTTCATTTTCCTTCTTTTTCCAGCCTCATAGCACTAGATATCCTTAGGCAATTTAGTAACTACATAATTCTCACTGATAATAAACTTTTACTTAATGCAAGGTATTTTGTTTTTGAGCGATGTAAGTATTTAACTAGCATGGAAGGCTCAGTCTCACAAAAGAACACAGATTGTGATCAGCACACACTTCCACAACACTACACAATCCAATTTAAAATGTCCTACACTGAGTCTGTAAACACATACTTGTCAAAGCTTCCTAAATCCATTTACACTACATTTCAATGAAATTCTAACACATTACCTTCAGGCACACTTACAACAAAGTGTTACCAAGATTTAAATCATCTCAAATCCAGCACACCAGACCACTCTACAAACATTTCAGTGACTGGGCACTATGAAGTCAGACACATTGATTTTCTTCTTACCAGCTGGACACAGGCTGAATGATGGTGAATTGTCTTTCAAATGCCAGGAAGTCTGATATCACAAGGACCTTTAAGGCCCTTTCTTCTGGCAAATCTGACTATAGCATGATGTTGGTCCATGACTTGGTACACAAAAACCTGAGGAATATGCAAAGAGACATGTTGGAAATTACTGTGAATTTCAAAAATTCAGGCAAAACTCTAGTCCTGAATGGAATCCTTCTTTCTCCAAAAATGATGCCTAGGTACAAAGAAAAGATAATTGCCTTCGGGAATGGGCCAAATAGTTGGTGTCATTCCAGGGGGACAGAGTATTTGTCATAGTGGGACAAGTTGCTTGACATTCCTATTTGTTTTGATAAGGATGTTTTGTATCTCTCATTCCAAGGCTTTTTCATACAGGCTAAAGCCTTTGCTTTCATTTTTAGGTAGAGCTCAGCTAATGGAGATCCCAACATAAATGGCTTCCAAATCCAAAGCAGTATCACATTAAGTGAGCTGTGCTCAATGTCATAAGCCTCAACAACAAAATGCCCAACCATGAAGCTTTCATGCATTTGTAGCACATTCATGTCTTTATAATTATTGACATTTCATTTAAATGTTCAGAAAGTACCCTCCATAACTGCATTTTGCACCTACCATGCTTTCAGGTCCAATGACAACTGTGGTGGCATCCATGTATGTGTTAGGGTCCATTTTAACTCTAAACAGATCCTCAGGCACCCACATACAGAGCTCAATGAGAAATCACACTAGATATAATCATTTATCAATTTATAGCCTGTTACAGGACACCCACTATGTCCCCTGAAATTCATGTACAGTTCCAAGATATAATTGATGATCTTCTTAAAATAAAATTTTTGTTATTTTAGGGAAATTTAACTATGCATCCATGCACTACACACACAAAATGTTTTTAAATTTTATAACCAAAAGCTCCATAGAATTGATTGTTAAGCCTGCTAGAAGGCAAACGATTCTTGACCTGGTTCTAAAAATAGAGCTTCTTCATGTACTTTTCCTCTGGTATCTCCTTCCCCAGTTAAGATAGATTATAAACTAGTATTAGAACCTCTACATCTGTAGATACAGATATATGCGATTTCAAAGATTTCAGATGTAAAAGTCTCATTAAATCATACAATGAAGTTTCAAGATTCACTTATTCTAACATAACTTCAGATATCACCTCAACAAGAGACTACACAAGAGTTTTATGCCCACTTGATTAAATGTATACAATTTAATATTATGCAGACTGACAGGTTTGAACTGGGTTTATGGTAACAAAGGCAAGTATGCCATTTGTTGTGCTACTGGCACTGCTTTCAGACTCTAAGCACTAACACTGACAGCCAGTTTTTATCTGCCCGGGCAGAACAGATGGCTTGAACCCCCTTGGATTTTTAGCCTTCTACCTTAATGTCTCTGCACTCGAAACCTCATCACTCTTTACCACAGGGACAGCCAGTCCAAGGCCCCAAGTTAAATAAAACAATTGCACATTAAAAACAGATGTAACAGGAGCAGCAGTATACTTATCTTCCCTTGAAACTCACAATTCTTTGAAAATGCACTAAAACAGACTGTTCCAAGAAAATGCGCTGAAACCCAAAATTCCTTGAAAATGCACTGAAACTCACAATTCCTTCAGTGGGCTGGAAGTTGGTGTAGAAGGTTCAGGCTTTTGTCTCCTGTTAACAAGGTACTGAGTTTGAGCCTGAGTAAGTTAATTGACTAAACTGCTATCCTTAACTAGGACATTACACACGAAGAGCAACTTACAGAACAGCTACTGCAAATTTAAATTCTACATGAATTTCTCTCATACAAGTGTGGAATGTGTTTATATTACATCTTCACTAGTGCATGCATCATATTAAAGATGCATGTATGGATGCAGAGTGCATGTGCGTCTTATTAAAGGAGAAGACACCACTGAAATGCTAAAGAAGAAGAAATGTTTAATTTATTTTTTTAATTAATTCAAAAGTAAATGTGGAAGCCCCCCTAGCCAGTGCCCCCCAACTGCCTAGGTTGCCTAGTGTTAAATGTGGCTCTGCATATAGTTATCTAAGTCCAAGAAGACTGTAAGCTCGATGTTGTTATGTGTTCCAGCACACTCACAATTGCTTCAATGTGGGTTAGACCATGTTAAGAATGGAAGAAGGGACTACAGTCTTAAACTAAATGTGAAAAAAGTGTAGTGCAGTTAATTTTATTAAAAAGAGCATCCCCAGCATTCATTAAGCTCCATGCAAGAACAGTGCTATTCCTGCACAGAGTAGATCATGGCCATGAAGCGGTCATCAAAGCTGTAGATGAGGGTAAGGTGCTACACACAGCCTATCTAGATCTTGCCAAGGCTTTTGACACCATCCCCCACTCTGGAATGATAGACAAACTCACTAAACTATGTATAAATCCCTATGTCACAAGATGGGTTGCCAACTGGCTCACTGACCGAACCCACACTGTGAAAGTAGCAGACCCTAAATCCAACTTCAGACCAGTGACAAGTGGAGTACCACAGGGTTCAGCCCTAGGTCCTCTCCTGTTTGGTATCTACTTCTCTGACGTACAGGCTAACACAGAAGGTCTTTGGCTAACAAAGTTCGTAGTTGACTGCAATCTAGGAGCCATAATCAAATCTCCTAATGATGTGGACATCCTACAAAAGGGCCTCACTGAGACAGATGCCTGGTGTCAAAGCCATGGCCTCAAGCTCAATGCCAAAAAGTGCATTGTCATCCCTTTTGGTAAAAACTATGTACCTATGAACTACCACATAGGCGGTAGTCTACTTAACACCGAAAGTGTGATAAGAGACCTTGGGTCACAGGTGGACAGTAGTCTCTCCTTTGATAATCACATCGCCACAGTAGTCAGAAAATTATTCTATGTGGCACACCTCATCACAAAAGGTTTCTCATCCAGGAAAAAAGAGGTCATTGTTCCCCTCTACTCATCACTCATTAGACCCATTATAGAGTACAACACCCCTTTTGGTATGTACCTCACAAGACATCTACAACAACTGGAAAGGCCACAAAAATACCTCACAAAGAGGATTACTGGCCTCAAACAGATGCCCTACTCAGACCATCTCAAAAAACTCCAGCTTTACTCTGTCGCATATCGCCTACTCAGAGGCGATCTCTGCCTAACATACAAAGCTATGCCAAACCCAGAGCTGTTGGACATGCTCCACGTAAAGAAATCCCAATCCCTCCGAGCTACACACTCTAGGGACCTAAACCTTGTCACCACAATAAACAGAACATGCTGGAGGGATAGATTCCTATCTCAGAGACTTCCCATACTCTGGAACAAACTACCTATCTATATTAAACAAAGCTCCTCAGTAGCAGTCTTCAAGAAAAATCTTGATGACTGGATGGGAGATAGAAAATTCACTCTGGGGATCACTTCTGTGGTTCTGCTTGACAGGGGCACAGGAAAATAATGTTCTTGGGTGGCAAAAGCCAGGGTACCATTTGGCTAGGCTTATATAGGCCCTAAGGCCAATAGCCTAGTACCTACCTATGAACCTATGAACCTATGTAGAGCAGCAGCGCACCTTGTAGATTAATGAAGGCGCGCTGCTGTAAGCTCTACATGGACATGATCTGTGTACAAGTGCAGGGGGGCATGTCTGTTCATTGCACGGACAGTAAACACCCCCCCCTGCATTCAGTAAGTGCCATATGGCACTTTGTAAGCCATACTGGCATAATATTAGAGCGTAGCTCTAATATTATGCCAGTATTTCAGTGTTCGCGGACACTGAAATGTGAAATAAATAATTTCTGTGTCTGTGGACACTGAAGTAAAACCTGCAAACAGGAAAGCACTACAGGGGGAGTGTCACAGCTTTTGTGACCCATCCCCTGTATTGCTAAAGTGCCATATGGTACTTTGGAACTCTGTAGAAGCAGGAAATGTGTGCAAATGCACACTGTACCTCTCAACCATATAGATTTTTATAGAACGTCCAGATCTGCATACCTCTCAACCTCTTAATGCCAGAAATCTGGACAAAGCTTGACAAAATGGGGGGACAGATAGGGACATATTTTAGATATTGCCCTTATAAACTAAAGTGGTAGAGAGTAACAGGATTTGTTTTAACATTCTGAAGGATTTGACGTCTGAAACTCAAATGTCATGTCATTATTTAGTGACTTCAATCCTGAGATCATCCCAGTGACTGTCCAGGAAAAAAAAGGAACAGGCCAAAACTATGAGCCAAAAATCTGAATATTCTGTGAAAATCTGTACAGATGAGAGGTATGTAGATCTGTGCCCCAAATTCATGGTCCACAGTCCAGAACATGATTGTGATCTGGAAAATTAGTGGAAAAGCATTAACAGTGAAGTGGAAAATAATGAGAGACATTTGAGTTCCAGACATCATACCCCTCAGAAAAGTCATGCCACATCAAAGCCTGTTAGTCTATCAACTTTCTAAGTTTGTAAGAGCAATACACAGATAATGGTTCAGAAAGCAATGTGCAAACCCTTACAGTAAATAAAAATAAAACACATATGTAATTATTTTTTTTTCTATCCACAATAAAGTTTAAGCATAGCTGAGTGGGAGTGTGCATTACGCAGTTATGCTCAGCCTAGCTTACACATCCCAGTAAGCTAAATAGAAATATGCGGCTAAAACAGTGTAAAGTGAAATATCATAGTGGTTAGAGCTTTCACTTAACAAACAGACATTTGTCGTTTGAGTCCCCATTAATTTTATCTTTTAAAAAAGCACAAAAATGTATTTTATCAGTAGGTAGTGAATAATATATATATTTGTTAATCAGGGTAGTGTAGCAGGTCCAAATGTGAGGTTTCAATTTAGTAGAAATGTGAAACCCCCATATAAATGCAACCGTCCCATACAGCATAGCCACAAAAGAATGTATTGTAATAAAAGCACATAGGAGGATGCAATGGAAGGAATACATACATATCATAATATGTCATTTATGAGGAGTCAACCCCACAATGCTGATAGACTGTAAAAGGAAAGCTGAAAATACTAATTTGTTTTCAGCTATGCTTAGCCAGAATAAGCATTTCTGAAATGTAAATTCTAAGCAAGAATTAGTGTAGCTAAGTGGATTTGCACTCTGGTAAGCAGTGCTTAGCATCTACCCCTCTAAGCAGTGATCATACCAGCTAAGCGGGTTTGCCTGGCACTTAGCTTAGCTTAGCATATTCAAAACCATCCAATCACAGCAAAGGGTAGGAAATCAGCCATAGTTAAACCATGCATGCAGGAACACAGCTAATAACTGGTTGTGGCTCCCCACTGTAGGCACTATGGCTGGTATTGGAGAGGGTGTGCACTTTCGGGCTCAGTGCTGGGGCATACAGGAGTCCAATGTAATGGTAGGACTCCTTGTTAAAATCCATGATGTGAGACTGCTGCAGGACCAGTACCAGGGCTCTCAATACAAAGCAGAGGCCTGGGAAAGTCTCGCCTGTGATCTCACCAGTGCTACTGGCATCCCTCAAACTGATGAGCAGGTCCGGCACCACTATGCTGACTTGAAGCACAGGAAGATGGAGCTCTTGGACCAGTGGGGTCCAAGAAACATGGCAGAGGAATGATGTCCCAGGCTTGTGTAAGTATTTATACCAATAACTGTTTACCAAAGTCCAGCCTGTGTATGTGATGGATAGGTATGCCCAGGTGTTTCTCTATTTTCTTTACAGCTCCAGCTGAGTGGGCTGCAAACCAGGAAGCACATGCAAGAAGGTTGCAAAAGCTGCATTGAGAGGCTGGTGAGTAACAATCTAGCTTGTAGTATTCATATCAAATAAATTCATATAGGTTATATATAAATAAAACTGTAACTGCCTGTCAATAAAATTCAAAACCCTGGACTGCTTGTGTTTACTCCGGTATTGTATGAACTGAAATGTGTACAGGTTATGCACAGCAACCA
>NC_056749.1:830722773-830752773 GCF_019279795.1 Protopterus annectens
TACAAACACATGTAATCTGAGGGTCATGCTGTTGCACCCTAGATGTCTAAATCTGAAAATGCACTCACTGGAAGTATTCCTTAAAATGGGTAACAATGACATCTGTCCTGTAACAGAGACCTGTTTAAAGGCAGCAGGAAGCACCCCTGCACTACCAGCCTATTACTCATTCCACAACTTTTGGCTGCAGAATTTGGACTGAAGCTCCAACAGTGGTGGTGGTATTTCCATATTCATAAAGAATGCACACACCTCCAGAGTGTTAGACCAGCATTATGCATCACAGATCCTGCAGGTGTAGCTAACATTGGGTAAGACAGTGGTTCAAGTTGTAGTCTGCTGTAGGTCCCCATACATGTCTCAAGACTCACACTCCATGTCCATAAACACCATGGAGAATATTAGTGTCCAACCTAACACTCTCATACTGGTTGACTTCAACTACCCCACCATTAACTGGGAAAGCTACTCATGTACAGATGCACATGTCCATCACATCAGCTCGGTCCTTACTAACATGGGCGACAGTTGCTGTACACCAGTAGTCAACTCCTCCCTTGTTATAACTGACCACAAATTAATCACCTTTGGAAATCCACAGCCCTTCCACCCCCCACCATTCACACAGGTAACCACCATGAAAAGCCTTTCCAAAGCTTACTATGGCCTCCTAAAAACAGAGGTGGCTAACCTCATGGCAGCCATGCAAATGGCACTAGTTGCATGACTGCTGAATCAAACAAAAATGCACTATGAACATGTACATAAATGCATGGATACTGCCATACCCAATAGAACCAAGACCCTCACCTCCAAAAAAGGAAGGCAATCTACTGGTCCCTGGCCATAAAGAAACTGTACAACAGAAGGAGGGAACTGATACGGGAGAAGGTGAAGCCCCAAGACTGGAAAGAAACCCTTATCAACCTCAATTAAAAGCTGAGATCCCTCATCAAATACTACAACGTTAGCTGTGAAAACAGAATTGGAGCACATAGTAAAGATAACCACAAGACCTCATACATTTATATAAGGAATCTTCATGGCATAACCAGGATTTGCTCTGAGCTACTAGACACTGGTACCTCCTAGACTGAGCCAACAAATATTGCCAATATACTGGCTGACATATTGAATGCAAACTTTACCCCTCTCCCCCAAAGGACCAATCGCAATACCAGTACAGTGCCAGGCACCCAGTATTACTGCTGCACAGGTTAAAACACCTCTGTCCAAGGCCAAGAATACAGCTTCTATGAGACCTGACAATATCCCTGGCTGTGTTTTACATGAACTACAGAGTGACCTGGCACCTCACCTGTGTGCACTGTTCAAGCACAGCCTCACCTCAGGCTTTGTCCCTACTGAACTGTGCACTGCTACAGTCACCACTCTCCACAAAGGAGGTGTGACTACAGACCCTGGGCACTACTGCCCCAATTGTCTGACAAGTCTGTTATGCAAATCTATGGAATGTATCATTATGCACCTAATAAACAGGGATATGGGAATCTGCAGACTCAGGATCCCACACTGTTTACATTTGTGAGGGGTAGGTCATAAATGCTCAATCAACCTGGTCAACTTCTTGGAGTCAGTCACCTGAGCTGTGGGTGAAGGCAAGGTGGCACATACAGCCTACCCTGATCTGTACAAAACCTTTGATTACAGTCCCCACTCAGGAATCATGCAAAAACTCACTAAGCTAGGCATCAACCCCTATATCACTAGGTAGGTTGCAAACTGGGTCACAGATAGGGCCCACAGTGTGGAAATAGCTGACTTCAAGTCAGACTGCTGAGCAGTCAAAAGTGGAGTACCACAGGGTTTGGTCCTGGATCCTCTCATGTTTGGTATCAACTCCTTTAAACTCCATGCCAACATGAAGGGACTCTGGCTGATAAAGTTTGCAGACAATTGCAAGTTGGGAGCTATTATTAACTACCCAAGTGATACTGGCATTCTACTGAAAGGACTCACTGAGACCAATGACTGGTATCAGAGCCATGGCCTTAAGCTCAAAAATTCAGAAAATGTGTTGTCATCCCCTTTGGGGAAACCCCTGTTCCCATTAATTACCACATCAATGGTAGTCCCCTGAACAAAAAAGGCGTTATAAGATATCTGGGTACACAGGTTGACAGCAATGCCACTTTTGACCACCGCATTGCCAATGTGGTCAGAAAGTCCTTCTATGTGGCACATCTCAGTACTAATGCATTAGCATCCATGAAGGAAGAGGTCATTGTCCCCCTGTACTCTTCCTGACAGAGTGACACAGTTTGTTTAAGCATACATATTCTAATGAGTGTGAGGTAGGTAAATGAAATGTATGTCCTCATTTTCTGACAACAATCATATCATCACAGTGATTTATCAGAAAAATTAGAATAATCTGTAAAACAGACCAGAAATATGAGCAATAAACCTGGACATCTGAAACAATCCAGCCACGTGACAGGTATGCTCAGAACCCCTTACTGAATGAATCTGAACCAAAGCTGACAAAGAGGTGGGTGGAAGCCATGAAAATGGGGATATATCTGAAGTACTGGCATAGATAAGCTAACACAGTTCCTGTAGTAACACCATCCTGTGTGCTCTAACATATATTTAGTGAAACAGCACAAGTAACTGAAATAGGAAATTGCTATAGGTAATTACACATGTATTTGCAAGTATATCAGGCACTACTTGGATGTAACAGCACTGACAAACAGACACCAGTGTGAAAGTGCATACCCACAACCAATATCACCACAGTCACAGTCACATACCGGTAAGTCAAGTGAACAGTAGAGTATACAGACTGTGTGAACAAATACATCATTGTTTGTCATTCACACACTAGCCCTACATATCCAGTCCCAATTCTCAGTGTATTCCGTATCCTGACCTTGATACAGGACATGTCTCAGTCTGCCCCTACAAACACATACAACCAATAGATCAGCAGAAAATGGAGCAGCATCCACAGTCAGATAAAGAAGGAGCCATAACACTTACATCCACCCCCCCTCCATACACAGCCCAAATAACATGTACACATGACATGTGTTCACAATCCTGACAGTCTGTTAACAATGGCAAGACATACACAGGCCTCTCACATGTACAGTTCACTTCAGAATATACAGGCTAAGGACTCATATCTATGGCCTCTTCCCTGACATGTCTGTGGGTCTACTACATCACTGGGATGGTAGCAGGAATGAAGGCAAGAAAAAATGATATTAGATATGTCTGAGCCTCACTGACATCTGGACAAACCCTGACATCATTTGGGGTCAGAGGCACAAACACAGGGGTAAATTGGACATATTGCTGTCATACATTGAGACAGTTGCAGATGTCACTGGGTTTGTTGTAACATATCCTTTATGAGGAATATGAAGTCAGTAGTATCAATAGATGTGAGTATTTACTGACTGCATTCCCCAGAGTCCATGACTGATTTACCCAGGACACCAACTGTCTGGGGAACAGACAAAACATAACAGGCAGACATGTGGTCAGTCTGTGGACAGCATTCCAGTAGAGAGGTATGTCAGAGACATATCACTGTTAGTCGTAAAGTCACTCACTAAATGCATGTCCACAAACCCTGTCAATCTATCAATCCACCATCTGTATAACAGCACTGATGACACACAATCTGTTCACAAATCTGGGCATATGACTGCCATGTTGTTTGGCTGTCTCCACATATCCTGTCCTGTGATATACTGCCACTTACTGTATGTGAATCTGTAACCCATCACCTCTGTAATGTCCCTCACACAGGCAAGGAAAAGGGGCAAGGCCCACATTAAAGAAGGTCCTATATGTTGGAACTAGCAGCAGTGTCCAGGCCCACAGCAAAATACTATGTGGGCACCTACATAGAGGTATGGCCTTAGCAATACTTGACATCTGCACATCTGTACAGAGGACAGACAGAAAGTAGATAGCCAACAGGTTGCAAGGTAAGATCATAGCTCTGGAGCCTGACTCACCTTGGGAAAGGACAGCTCACATAACGGCTGGGGTGTCTGTCAAACAGTTGTGACTGTGCCACTGCTAGGCCAGTTAATGGGATGCTGTCCATATCCATATGTTACTTGTGAATATGAGTATGATACATGTTTGTCTTGTAAATCTCAGAGACCTATATAGGGTATATGCATAGTAAAGTACTGTTGCAGACATATGTGTTGAACTGCATGTGATATATTGAATTAATAATATTCAACTGTACAGTGTTCTGCTGGACAATAAGCACATTTGTTACTGATATCTGTAGTCACATACACATATACATGTGTTATGTCCGCCAAACCATTGGCAAGTCTGTGAGCAATGACAATGTAACATAACATCACTACTTTTCTTGCTGAGATCCATTTCTGCCTGATGGAGAATACTTTTTAAACAATCTGAATTACAGAGCTACATAAGTAAATTTTTCACACTTTAAATGTTCAGTGTTTCTTATCAGCACTGCACTGGTTGTATTTATTTTGCTTATCAGTACTGCATTGTTTTTAATTTGTGAAACAGTTCTGCACTAGTTTATTGCACTGTTTTTATTTATTTATTTGTTTGACAGAATTATTTACTTTTCTGTGTCTCCATTTGGATCTAGGACAATTGAACGAAAGTTCAATAGTCCGAATCCACAATCACCGAACACACTTTAACGAAAAAGCTTTCACTAAAGTTTGTTAAAAAAAAAACATTAAATGTATGTTTTTGCAAGGGGGCAAGCCCCCTGCACCCCCCATGTGGGGGGCTGTGATCCCCACACCCCCCACTTTAATATTCTCACTCCGAGGTTGCACTACAGTGGGGAAAAGGGAATTTTCCCTTATCCACACCGTATTACGACCTCCACAACAGGCATACTTACGCGAAAGTGCTTCTTCGGTGAAAAGCACTTTTGCGCAAGTATGCCCGGCCAAATCTGTTTCGGTGATGTTGCCGTTCGGGGATCTGTATGGATCCCCTCCATTTATATAATTGCTGATCTGTGGTTGAATTTTTGCTCTTCTCCTGCTCACCCACCCTATTGCAGTTGTGCTCTTATAGTTGTTGCTTTTGCTGTTGCCTGCCCCTACTGTAAATTTGATAAGGGACACTCCCAGTCCCATCTCATTAGCTCATTCTTCCCAATACAGGACTCATTTGGGAAGGTCAAAACCCTTAGTTCCTTAACCTTGACTTTTCTTATGTTCCTCCTCTCTCCCTTTCCACTTTACTAAAAAAAAAAAAAAAAAAAAAAAAAAAATACACTTTATTCAGCTTCTTTTACTGTATTTGTGTTTCCTCCTCCTGCTCCATTACTTCATCTTGCTTTTTCTGCTACTTGCTGTGGCTTGTTTAGTTGCATCCTTTCTGTTGCATTTGTTACTGCTTGTTTATAGTCTGTTTAAATTGTAAGTGTTATTCTAAGGCACTTGGTTTTGGTTTAAGCTAACCCCTTAGGTCTCCCTGGCCTTTTCTTTCAGATTCAGAAAAATATTGATGAACAATTTTCTACAGTTTCTCCAGCCAGTCTGGTGGATATGGGCATCCTGAGACAGTGTAGCAACTGCCTTATGTACACAGACAACCACCTACTACTACCACCTAGGAACACAATTTGTGAGAGATGCAATTACATTAGGAACCTAGAGTCCAAGCTCTCAGCCTCACAAGCCAACATATCTGGCACTGAGAAGGCTGTCAACACAATCACTACACCTCAAACACCACCCACATCTACACAACACACCCACATATGTGGAGGTCCTCAACAAAAACATACCCAAACAAAGGAGACCTCAGAGGCAAAAAAAAAACAACATATTAGTCATAGGTGACTCCATTGTGAGACACACAGATGTGCCTCTCACCAGGCTGGATAAGGAGAAAGTCACGGTTAGTTGTCTGTCAGGAGCCAGAATCTGCCATATCACACATTCACTCAAGTCTCTCAACAACAGGTACTGTTATGACTCTGTCATAGTCCATGTTGGTGTGAATGACTTGAGACGTACCTCCCTGGGCTACAGGAAGAGAGACATGATTGAACTCACTGAATATGTGTCCCAGGCAGGTATGTCCCTAGCCTTAAGCAGCATTTTAGCATCAGCCAGAATGATGCCTGAATACAAACAGAAAATGATTGACTTTAACAATTGGCTCAGTTTCTGGTGTCATTGCAGGGGGATCCAGTACCTGACAGCTAGGAAGATATGATCAACAGACCACAATGATTTGCCAGAGATGGCCTGCATCTGTCTCACGTGGGCTTCAGGATTCTGGCAAAGGCTCTTGCCTCCCCTATAGTGCATTTTTTAGGAAAAGTGATGAGGTTGAAACTACCAACAGAAAAAATTCAACAAAACACAAATTAAAGGTCATGCTACTAAATGCTAGGAGTCTAAACATGAAACTGCACTCATTGCAAGCATTCCTTACCCTGAAAAATATTGACATCTGTGTGGTCACAGAAACCTGGTTCAAAGCTGCGGACAGCACCCCAGCCTTACCTGGTTACTCATCCTATCATACATTCAAACCTTAAACTGTGGGTAGTAAAGCCAAAGGAAGTGGAGTTTCAATATATATTAAAGACATGCACACCTCCAGGCTAGTCAAACAGTATGATGCACAGGAGACACTCCAGGTGCAGTTAACTATTGACAAGACCCCTATACAGATAATAGCTAGCTACCAGCCCCCAAATCTGACCCAAGATGCCCAAATTGCCTATCTAGACCTCTTCAAATCTATCAAGATTCAACACTTTACCTTGATCTTGGGTGACTTTAATTACTCAAACATAGACAGGAAGAACTACTCTTGCCAGAACACAAATACACAGAGATTCCTCAATTTTGTAAATGCAAATGCTTTGGAACAGCTAGTCGATACCCCCACAAGAGGTGATAATATCTTGGACTTGGTATTAACCAACATGAGTAGCCACTGCAGCATCCCTGCAGTATCATCCTCCTTTGCAAGATCTGACCATAAAGTGGTCATGTTTGAAGTCACCATCTCCCCTGACCCCCGTCTAGCTAGGGTCAATCAAAAAAACTTCTCCAAAGCTATTTACAGCCTCTTGAGGGATGATATAAACAGCTTCACAGCCCTCTCCCCCTCCCTAGGAACTGGCACCAGTATACAAAACTATACCAAATTACTATACAAACATTTATATAGATGCATGGAATCAGGAATACCTGACAGGACTAAATCATCCTCTGCAAGGAAGAGTAAATCTGTCTGGTGGACATCTGCAATAAATAAACTCTATAACAGAAGAAAAAAATGTTGACCAGGACCAAAAAAGAGCAGGTGCCCAATTGGAAGCAATCTCTCATTAGTCTAAACAAGCAAATAAGAGCACTAGTGAAATCATCCAAAGCAAACTTCGAGTCCAAATTGGCAACATCTACTAGAGACAATCATAAGGCCTTCTTCACATATGTCCATAATCTCAACGATAGTAAGTACCCAGATCTGTTCAGAACCGATGGTCAAAGGCACCACATATACAAATGCCGTAGATATAGCAAACTTGCTGGCTGTCAAGTTCAGTGAAAATTTCAGCCCTCTGTCCCCCCATCAGTAAATCAGGACATTCCCAGTACCTGCCCCCTTCCCCTTATATCTAGGGATCAGGTCATCACTGGTCTCTCAAAGGCAAAAAATACAGCCTCCATGGGACCTGAGAACATCCCAGGTTGCATCCTACATGAACTGAGGCAGGAACTTGCAGTACCATTAGGCACCCTATTCAACCAAAGCCTGAGTTCTGGTTTTGTCCCAGCTGAGTGGAGGACAGCCACTGTCATCCCTTTACACAAAGGTGGAGCATCCACTGATCCAGGAAATTATAGAACCATAAGCATAACTAGCCTGATCTCCAAGGCCATGGAATGGATTATCGTGGACCTCATAAACAAGGACATTGGCAACCTCAAAACACTCGATCCCACACAGTTTGGCTTTGTCAAGGGGAGGTCATATCTGTTAAACTTGGTCGACTTTTTTGAGACACTCACCAAAGCCATGGATGAGGGGAAGACAGTGCACACTGCCTACCTTGACCTGGCCAAAGCCTTCGACACTATTCCCCACTCAGGCATAATAGATAAACTCTCTCAACTAGGCATAAATCCATATGTTACCAGATGGGTAGGCAATTGGCTCACTGATAAAGCCCCCCTAGTCAAAATAGGGGAAGCCACCTCAAGCAGTAGAGCCATATCGAGTGGTATACCGCAGGGTTCGGTCATGGGGCCTCTGTTATTTGTGATATACTTTTCTGAGGTATGGGCCAAAACCAGTGGGATATGGCTGACCAAGTTTGCAGATGACTGCAAGCTGGGAGCTGTCATCAATTCTCCTAGTGACATGGAAATCCTCCAAGAAGGTCTCACGCAAACAAATGACTGGTGCCAGAAACATGGCCTCAAGCTGAATACAAAAAAATGCATCATTATCCCCTTTGGGAAGAGAGATGTCTCCACAAATTATCATATTAATAACAATGTTCTAAGTCAGTCATGAGGGATTTGTGCACCCAGATTGATAGCAGTCTGACTTTCGACCACCATGGTGCTTCCATTGTACGGAAAGCTTTCTACATGGCCCACCTCATAAGTAAGTGTATCTCATCCAGGGACAAGGAGGTCATGACATCCTTGTATTCTTCCTCTATAAGGCCCATTATTGAGTACAATGCCCATTTGGCATGTACCTTGCAAAGCACATGCAGCAGCTGGTGAGACCACAGAGGTTCCTCACCAGGAGAATCCAGGGCCTCAAAAAATCTACCATACACAGATAAGCTAAAAACCCTATGCCTCTACTCTGTTTCTTACAAACTCCTCAGAGATGACCTCTGGCTGCCATACAAGGTGATCTCAGACTCTGCCTTGATGGGACTGCTGCATATCCGCAAGTCAAGCTCCACTCGAGTAACCTGCACATGTGGCCTCAACCTGGTCTGTGACATCAATAGGACTTGCTGGTGGAACAGATTTGTGTCCCAGAGACTCCCCATCTATGGAATAAACTCTCTCTCCACATCAAGTAAAGTACCATGTTTACCCCTTTTTAAGCGCAATCTGGATAACTGGATGGGAAATAGAAAATACATCCTTGGGATTTCACCCATGTCCCTGCTGGACAGGGGCATCGGGTGTTGATTTGTTTATGCATGGGCTAAACTCTTGGCTAGGCTTATAAGGGCCTCAGGATCAAGAGTCTAGTAACTTCTTATGATCCTATGATGATCCTATAATAGCCTACTTATGACTGTTGGACATCTTCCAGGTTATTATCACAGTGATGTCAAAGCCTACTGTGCAATTAACTTACTAATGTATGGTGCAGCTATATTAATACAGTATCAATACTGATGTTCCTTTTGTCACGCATTTATGTGTGCCATTGTCCAGACGTACTGCTGTAATGAGTTAAGAAGTATGCTTGAGCAGGAAGACTGCAAATACAGTGTGCCTTACTAACACAGAACAAAAATGTATACCAGGTATCCCCTGAACACATGTATGTATGCATATGTTCAGCTGGAAGGCACAAAACTAATCACATGGGTTTCAAGCAGTCAGATACATAGGTTGTGCATGTTGCACGTTTAATATCAGTGTCAGTTTATACAGCAGACATAAATGTGTACAGCTACTGGTTGTTGCATTGCCCTGACACTGATATGGGTACTAGAGTAGGCATGGTTATCAGGTAGTAATCGGAGAAGTGTCCAACTGTGTTATGACCCTCTATACATGCCTAGCACTAACAGCTATATCAACACCTATATACGGTGGATATTACAAGTGTACACACCCCTGTTGGAATGCCAGGTTTGTTTGCTGTTATGACAATGAGACCACTGAAAATCATTTCAAAATGTTTCTCATCTTGAATGTGGCCCCTAACCTGTACAACTCCATTGAAAAACAAACAAAGGTGTTTCTAGGAAGGTGAGCAAATATTGCCAAGTGAAGATGTCCCATGATGTTAGAGTCCAAACCAAGACGAATGAATGCTGTAACCATCTCAAGAGGTGCATACACAACATATCAGTTTAAGGGTGTGCACACTCATTCAGCTGGCTTATTGTACTGATTATTATTTCCATGTTTTCACAGACCAGATTGTTATGTTTTCAACTGAATTGTACAGGCTATAGGTTACTTTAAAGTTGGGAATGGTTTTGAAATGAGTTATTGTGGTGTCATGTTTCAATTGCACAAATATCAGGCATTGCAACAGGGGTGTGTACACTTTATATCCACTGTAACTATATGGACTCAGCAGTACCTGACCTGTATAACCAGCCTCCACCAAGGTAGAATAATCGCCTGTGGTGGACAGCAGCAATACACAAACCACATAGCAGGTTGCTATATTGGCTGTATAGGGACATATAGGTGCAGGCAACAACTTGGAAGCAAGTCCACCTCTATTTGAGCAAGCATGTAAGTTCACAGGTGACTTCTTGTAAGGCTGACTATGACTACAAATCAGACATATCCACACCACCACGGACAATTGCAACAGTGTCTCCACATATGTTGTCAGTCTCAGAGGCAACAGCACAATTCACCCTGTACTGGAGGTAAAGCACACCTCATACACACATGCTATGGATATAGGCAACCTACATGGGACAGGTTAGGTGGTAACATCGCCACCCTGCCCACCCCAGTTGTATAGGGGGATATGCACATCAACCACATTCCTCCCCTCAGCAATGGTGAGCATATACATATTGTTTACTGATGGCAACAACAGCAAATCTCTATAGGGCATAATGACATCACTGTCTACCTCCTACATGAATTCAGGCATGTGCTCACACCTCCATCACACACCACAGTCAAACACAGACCTGCCACCATCCACATGGAAGATGGCTACTGTCATCCCTTTACACAGAAATGAATGGAGAATAGAGGATTATGCAAGTAAGTGTCCAACATTGGCGGGAATAAGATAGCTCAGGGCCTTGAGTGTAATGCAAGTTGCTATAGCCATGATAGATCGGAGGGTTATGGTGTAGTTTGGATTATTTACAAGTAATATCCATTGTTGATGTTTAATCTGACAACCGTATAAGGTCCTGTGTCTTTTTTTCCTGTTTATGTCTTCCAGGTAAAATGCAGAGGGCTCACCTACCGGCATTCTCTGTTGGGGAAACTAAGATCATCACCCAATATGTGATCAAATGCTATGACCTGTTATTTGGATGGAGAGCAGAAGATGTGCAGGAGAGAACTGTCCTGTTGAATGATCTGATCCACAGGGAAATGATGCCGTCCTGCACAGCAGAACTTATGAGCAGTTATGGCATTGGGCCACTGACCTTATCCTCCATGCCTGTAAATGGGCTGCTGCTGTAGTGAGGGACCGGCTAGCCACAGGTGGGGGCCCAGCTATCCAGCCCCTACTGACACCCACTGAGGAGCTCCTCGCCAACCTTGGGGCACCCACCCAACACACAAGCCATGAAGCTGAGGAAAGCATTGTAGGGGTGGGTTGCACCCACACACTGGATGAGGAGCATGCAGGTAAGGCCCCAGTGCACATCACTAGAACAGTGGTGCTTATTCATTTCTATCTGTATACTATCTACATGCATATGTCAGATGAGATAGTAGGTCTTGCTGGTGTTTAGTAATGCAGAGACATGTACATCTATGGTGATGGCCAGCATATTTTGTAGTATTGGGGGTTGTACTGTTAATATGCTGAAATGCTGCTTCTACCCTGTACCAAGGCCACATCAGTGGCTACTGACATTACCTCTCTCCCTCAACTATTTAGGTCCCTCTGGTATACAACTGGGACTGCAGCCTGTAGCTGGTGAGTATGGAATTGTTTTGTTGAGGTTTGCCAATACTCCGGCCATGTTAAGCCCATGCTATTTGCCATGTACACATTTATCACACCTACCCATAATGCATGATATACATGTTCAGTTTTGTTGGTGTTAACTGCACTGCATCACAGTGGTCACCATGGTGTCATATCTGAGGGGTATGTAAGATTCCTGCAGTATACCTCACAACCTGTCAGTGCAAGATGTGTGGACAGAGACAAACAAAATGGTGGAACAAATGGGCTACAGTAGGGACATGTATGAAATATTACCCTTATACAGTGGATACAACAGTGTACGCACACCTATTAAGATGGCACCTGTTCCTGATACATACAATGACAGACCAAAATAATACATTCCACACCTTTTACAACCTGTAATGTGATCCTAACATTAACAATTAACATGTAAAAAAGCATTATATGTTAGTGCAACAAATATGGGGTATACACACCTTACAAAACACTGGATGCATATGTGTGCACACACTCAAAATAGCATATTGTGGTGGCAGCTTGTGATGTACTGACAGCATTCACTCTATATGAGTACACACCTGCCATCAAGAACAGGGCCTCAATGTCACACCAGGTAATGGTCTGCTGTCCAAGAAGTATGTTCATGGCATTTCCTCAGTTGCCTGAAACAGAAGCAGCCATGGTTTGCACACATCTTACAAATCAAGGGATCCCATATATGAAATGTAGAAGTCAAGAGTAGGGAAAAAAAACATTACCTCACCATTGCATATACCATGGAAAACAGTGCAGACAGTTATCTAGAGGTGTATTAAATATGGACCAGCAGTGATGTTGAAAAGAACCAGATGCCTATCCAAAACAAATGACAAAATGTGTAGAAAACTGGTCAGGGAGGCTGCCAGGAGACATACAGCAACACTGAGGGAGTTGCAGGAATGTCTAGCAAGTACTGCCTGTGTAGTACCGGTGGCAACAATCACCTAGATTCTGCATAGGTGTGGCCTTTGGGGTAGGGTAAGTAGACAGAAGATTTTCCCTACAAGAAACACCACCCAGGGGTGTGTACAGGTAGCAAAAGCATAACATCAAGTCTTCCAAAGGCATGTGTTGCAATATGTAATGGTGTCAGGACACCAAGGTTCAAACTTACAGACAGTATTCATAGAAATATGTGTGGTGCACAAGCAACACCTCACTTCACCTCAGGGCCACCACCCCCAACTTGAATCTTGGTGGTGACAGTGTACACCCTTAGGGTTGCTGTTCATTAGCTGGAGCTAGGCCTGTAGACATGGTGGAGGGGATTTTGAACACTGCAAAATAACACTCACGTGTGGCCCACAGTTGTCAAGCATCTGCAATAAGGCTGAGGGTGTTGAGGGGTTTTAGCTTCAAACACAACAGTGAACTGAAGCATACATCCAAAGCTAGCTAAGAATGATTGTATCTGAACACATTCAAGGTGATGAATTGGCCCAGACATAACCCAGACTCAACAGCAATAGTAAAGTCCCTATGTGACCTCCAAGAGCTGTGCACATGACCTGGCCTTTCAATCTGGCAGAGTTGGGGGACATTTGTAGGGAAGACAGACCAAATAATGCCAAGTGAGGATGTGGCATGCTAATATACCCCTTACCAGGAATAGTGACTGCTGTAGTTCACTTAACAGGTGCGTCAACAAACCATTCATTTAAGAGTGTTCACACTTATGCAACCCCCATATTGTACGCATCTCATTCAGTATCCTCATGACTAACACATTTGTGGATTCTTGATTGGATTGCACAGGTCATATGTCACATATTAGGTGTGTGTAATGTTTTCAGATGCAATACTGTGGCCCCATTTGATATCGTAGAAGAGGCTGGCATGTCAACAGGTGTGTGTACTCTCCTCATATCCACTTTAAGCTTTGAAGGTCATTGGTGTAACCTGATTTTATTGCACATACATGCACTGCTAATGATGAGATCTGCAAATCATATGTCAGTCATTAATTAGTGACATCAGTCCTCATATCACCCCAGATATGTGTCAGACAAACACATCGGGGTTGTGAGGAACAGAGCAAGCATATCTGCCAGACATCTACGCATTCAGCAATGATTTGTACAGTTGCGAGGTATGGTCTACAGTTGATGCCAGTGTGTTATACAGGTGCACAGCAATAATGTGCACATGTGCGGTATGTTCCAGGGGAAGAGACATTACCTACTAACATGACTCATGCATCCCAGAGATGTATATTGTTAGTAACATGGATTAAGAATGGCTGCAATGCATGATGCTGAGTGCCATGTGTCATGCAGGTCAACTGTTGGGTAATGTGAGGTCTGTGTAATCTCTTCATGCCACATCGCCTGTAAGTGTGTGTGTGTGTGTGTGTGTGTGTGTGTGTGTGTGTGTGTGTGTGTGTGTGTGTGTGTGTGTGTGTGTGTGTGTGTGTGTGTGTGTGTGTGTGTGTGTGTGTGTGTGTGTGCATGTGGAGAAATAAACCACAACGTACAGGTATTAATTTACATATATTGTCTTTCCCTCACAGGTGGCAATGTTGATCAGGGTCCCTCCTGCGGGGAAGTTGATGTCAGTGTCTCTGCAGACTCTGACAATGATGATAGGCATAGTGAGGCACAGGCAGGGTTGTTAGGGGCTGAATCTGTGCCATTGGTTAGCATCCCTCTTTTTTCCACCTCATCCACACACACAGTCACAATGCCCACACATATCCCATCATCAGTGGCCATAGATGAGGGACAATTGGCGGGTGGTGCATGGGACAGAAAAGTGTGGTGACCATGGCAAGGGTTTGTGTAGACACCAGCAATAGCCAGATAACAGGTGAGGTCCCACACAGGCAGATGGACAGGGGCATACATAGGAGGACTGCTGCCCATCATGACCCTGCCACAAGTGCCAAAGCAGGTGTCACCAGACACATGTTTCAGACTGTCATGGAGGCACAGACACATATGGAACATTACACCAGAGATGGTCTGAGGCCCCAGAGGGCTACTCTACCTGCTGTACATGACAGCATCCATGATCTAGCAGATGCCCACTGTTATTATGTGGAGGTCATGGATAGACATTTGGGTTAGATGGTGATAATCCTTGACTGTGGGATGTCTGTGCTAGAGCATGTGGTGGGAGTAGGGAGTCAGCCACATGGACGTGGGACAGCACCACGAATAGCTGAAAATCTACATGGCCATGTAGCATCTCACTCCCACTCCCGTAGTGGCAGTACCAGCAGCTCCATTGCAGGTGGGGTGCTGTCTACACCACAATGCAGCAGGCCATGAGCACATGGTCTTGGCCAGTCCCAACAGGGACTCGGATCCAGCAGACAACTGTCATCATTAGGGGAGAGTAACAAATATGGCCTTCTGCCTGGTGGTGCCTGTGCAACCCCTGGCAGGCCCAGTTCCCATGTCTGTGGCCGGACACAGTGAACTGTACACCCTGCCATGTATGGTCCACAGCTGTCCAACATACCCCTGTATAGGGCAGCCACATGGCAGAACTGTGTGCATCCATACACACAAACACACACACATCACCATCACAGCTAGGGCACCTCCATACATACATACACCACCTCTGCATGGTTCATTTAATAAACAACCTCCTAACCTACACACATGATGTCAACCAAATGGCTCAGCCTATTCCTCTGGCAAACCCATACCACACCCTGTGCACATGATGATACCTGTGCCACATGCCTGTCATCCATACCATCAATGCAGAGACATGCTAATATGGTTCTGATGCACAGGGTGAATGTACCACTATTTAGCAATGTAATGCTGTTTAAAGTGTCAGCTGGCATATTTAATGCTTACACGTCAGGGTGCATAGCTGTCCAGCCATGATGCAGTATTGCTGCTATTAACAGTGACCAAATGTGGTCTCCATAATGTATTCTGTTTTTGTTCTAGGTGTCTGTGTGTCAGGAGGATGTTGGCCTGCTGTCCTTTCCTACAAGTGGTGTGGTAATGTAGTAACACATTGACTGTGTCATATCCAGGGTACAGCTTAACACAAGTAACAGGTCTGTATAATAGTTATTGCATGTGCCACATGGCTGATAGGTCTGAGGGGTGTATAAAGGTAAGTGCATGGTGGCTGATGTAGGTGGTTCTTGTACAGTGAACAATGATAAGTGCACTGGGTGGCACACACCAAAAGTTTGTGAATAACACACACAAACAGAGGCTTTTGTGTTGATGCAAGACACACAGAGTACTGTTGACATGGATGTACTTCACTTTGCAGAGAACTCATTTTTGCAAATGTAATTTTACCAAGACCGAATTGTCAAAACCTCAAATCAGTAAATAATCAGTTTGCCAAATTTCATTTCACTGACAATAGTAGTGGCAGGGTATATGTCCTGTTCCCCACTTTTGTGCAGTCCTGGAGTTGGTGTAAATAGTTGTGATGGTGTGGGGGGCACAGCCCAACACATTGGGAGTATGGGGTGGCATAGACCCAGGTCTATATTATAATTGCAAAAGCTGTCTTTTGCAAATACATGTTCATTGACACATAAACATCAAAGAATGAGAACAGCGAAGTACCAGAAAAGTGAACTGGAGAATGCCAAACGTATTCACAGAAGTAACAGCACCATACAGGTAAGGTGAACCTAACTGGACAAACCTTACCTAAAACACTTCTTTAAATGTTTTTGAAAGGGCACAAGCCCCCCTGCACCCCCCACACCCCCCTACTTAAATATACCAACTCCGAGACCGCACTACAGTGGGAAAAAGGATTAATTTCCTCATCCAAACGATCACCCTGCTGGCCAAGAAAATCCATTCGGCATTCTCAATTTCACTTTTTTGGTACTTTGCTGTTCTCGTTCTTCGACGTTTATGGGTCGATGAACATGTATTCACAAAAGACAGCTTTCGCGATTCTGATATAGACCCCATAGACCCACATCTAGTTAGATTACCAACTACTTATTCTCTTAACATAGATTCGACAGTATAACAGCACATTATGTGTGGGGATACACACAACACTAACCCCATTGTGGGGGGCTGTAACCCCAACGACCACCACAAACTATATATACTAACTCCAGTATCGCTGTACAGCTGTACAGTGGGAAAAAGAGCATTTATACTGCCAGTACTAGTTTTGGTGAAATGAGATTCCATGAAATGATTAATTTGCAATTTCAGCTTTTGACAATTCGGTCTCAGTCAAATGAACACCTGGGAAATGGTTTTACTGTAAACGGAAGTAGATCCCTTCACACACAAACACATACACACACACACACACA
The DNA here is from genome assembly GCF_019279795.1 of Protopterus annectens. Taxonomy (NCBI): domain Eukaryota; kingdom Metazoa; phylum Chordata; order Ceratodontiformes; family Protopteridae; genus Protopterus; species Protopterus annectens. The sequence goes on from NC_056749.1 coordinate 830,739,941, forward strand.
CACACACACACACACACATACACACACACACACACACACACACACACACACACACACACACACACACACACACACACACACACACACACACACTTGCGCACACTGATATTAGAACCCCTACCTATGTAGTTGTTGCTACTAATGTGTTCTGTCTTAATTGCACATATCATAGAGATTGTAGGGTGAGGTGTGTTCTGAGGTTCCTGTAAAGTGGACTACATCACCAGGCCTTGTACAGTATGGCAATGGGGGATGTACTGGGTAAGAATGGACACAACATACTATAACATACTGGCATATACATATTGACAAACACATACAGTCATACACACATTTGACACACCTGGGTTTAGCAGCCCTGACTATTCTGTCAGTCAGGGCATACTGTTACATAGTTCATGCACACAGCACAGGCCTTATTGGGCTAAAGCTTGTTGTCAGAAAATTATGAGGTTGATGGAGACAGCAGATCACATACAGCGGACCTTGGGACATGTTGTGGAGTGCCACTGTCTAAAATGGAGAGTCACCCTCCAAGTGGTCATAGTATTCACTCAAACGCAGGATACTGTACTGACACACCAGTATTCACAGATTTGGGCTTCATCAGATTAGACCCCTAGCTATGTAGTTGCTGCTACTACAGTGACATGCATTTACTGCATACAACACAGACTTAAGGTGATGATTGTTCCATGGCTCCTGTATTGTGGCCAACATCACCAGCCCTTGAACAGTATGGCAATGTGCAGTGTGTGTGGAGACTAAGTCCTCAAAAGAAACTGCCTTAATCACTCTGTATCCAACAGTTCTTGTTCTGCCTAGCAACAAAATAAACAGCATTTGCTGGTCATGAACCCAGGACCCTGCACACCATAGTCAAAGTAATTTACCAGTAAGCCATATCAGATGCATGGTTTTAAGATGTTTTCTCAAAAATACCCTACTTTACAGCCAGTTAACAATAGGGAAGAGACACTGTGCAATTAGGAAGGATTGGTATCTACAAATATATATATATATATATATATATATATATATATATATATATATATATATATAAAAATAAACATATACATAGAGAGAGAGAGAGAGATATGTATGGAGATACATATATGTGTATAACAATATATAGATATATTACCAATATATACTGACATATATATATATATATATATATATATATATATTTATATTTATATATATATATATATATATATATATATATATATATATATATATATATATATATATATATATTTATATATATATATATATATATATACACACACACACACACACACACACACACACACACACACACACACACACACACACATATATATATATATATATATATATATATGTATGCAAATATGTCTCAGAATATATATGCATACATATGTCAAAATGCCCATACAAACATATACTGCTGATAGACCACACATAATTGGGGCAGTGTGCACAGTTGGATACAAAAGGACCCATGACACTCACATCTGCCCCCCCCCCACAGTCCAAATAAACAAGTGAACAGTACACTGCTGCAAAATCATGATAGGCCAAACACAATGGCCAGACACGCAACAACATCTTAGCAAAACAACTAAAATGACTGAACATAGTGAAGAGAACTACAACCATCCAGTAATTCACAAGCTGTTATACAACTCTTCATATGCCTCATCTTTAGCCTTTGCCACATCTCTCTTTGCCATGCACCTCATCTCCTCACACTCCTTTCTACTTTCCTCATCTCTCTGGCAGTCCCACTCCTTCTTCCCCATCCTTTTTCTCTGTATACTGTTTTGTATTTCCTCAGTCCACTACTAGGTCTCCTTGTACTACATCCTCCATCCACATGTCACACCAAGCACCTTTCAATCCATCTCCCTTAGTAGCTCTGCTGTACTTCACCAGATATGTGGTAAATTGACAGTGCTACCCAGTGTCTGTCTTAATCCTTCCTCGAACTCCACCTCATGATCACCCTTTTCCAATTCACACCATGTGATCCTTCCTGCTGAACTCACACTCCCCCTCTTCTTGATCACCAACGTCATCCTGCAGACCAACATTCTATGCTACCTAAATACACTTTCCCCTTCACCACTTTACAGTCTCCAATCTCCTTCAAACTGGCCCTTCTACATTGGATATATTTCACCTGTGTGCATTTTACTACAGTCTTGTAACTCACCCTATGCTCCTCCCTCGTGTTATAGTACGTATTCACCACAGCCATGTCCATCTGTTTTGCAAACCCCATTACTATCTCACTGCCTACATTCCTTTTAAAACCATGCATACCCATCACTTCCACAAACCCTCTGTTCCCTTTACCAACATGCCCATTGACATCTGTTCCAATGACCACTTTGTCACCCTTGGGTACAGTCATCACCACATCATACAAATGACTTAACATTTCTTTTTGTCATCCAACACACAATAAAGTTGTGTAGCATATGAGCCCCCGCAAACCTTGGGGCACACACCCCGGTATAACACCAGGGTACAGAGGCCAACATGCTGGAGGTGGGTGGCACCTACTCAATGGACAGGGAGCGTGCAGGTAAGGGCCCAGTGGGGATTAGTACACTAATGTATCAGACATACATATATTTGTATTGTATCTACATCCATGTGTCAGGACCAAATGCAGTTGTGGATGTGGATTTCTAATGCACAGAGGTGCACATCTATAGTGAAGACAGAACATTATGTATTACTGGGGTTAGCATTGTAAATGTGCAGACATGCTGCATCCATTCTTACCTAGACCACATGTGAGTCTGCTGACAATTCCTCCCTCTCACAACTACCTAGGATGCTCTGGTCTGCATATGGGACAGCACCCTGAAGCTGGTGAGTATGACATTGTTCTGTTGTTGCCTGGCAATACCCCAGGCATGTGAAGGACATGCAATTTACCATGCACACAACTATCAGTAATAGCTATATTTCTTTATGTAATAGCTATATTGATTTATGTGCATGTTCATTTATAGTGACGTTAACTGCATTGCATCACAGTGGTCAACACTGGGGCCTATCTGATATGAATTCAACATTCCTGTAGCATACCTCACAAATTGTCAGTGCCAAGACATCTGGACAGAGGCCAGCAAAATGGGCTGGACAAATGGACTAAGGTAGTGACATGTGTGACACATTAGTGGTATACAGTGTATATAAATTGTGTACACACCCTTGTTAAGATGTAAAGTGTTCCTGTTACATATAAATTAGGACCACAATATGGCAGTCCACACCTCTTCCAGCCATTAATATGACCAATAACATGAACAGTTCACTTATAAAACCAAGCATCTGGAATCATGTATTGCACCTACAAGGCTGGCCACCTGTGAGGGTAGCAGACTTCATATCAGCATGATGTTTCAGTCAGGTCTGATAACTCATGCTGCCATATGTGTCAGTAGACTCACTGTGGCCTATTTGGCTATAATATCACATACATGGGCATTGTTAAGGTACACAGACCACTTCTGACCAGGTATAGGTTGCAAACATCTGGATATTCCAGACACATCTGTACAGAGGACTGTACAATGGTTTAACTTGCTGCATGTGAGCTAGATGCTGTTACCACATTATATAAAGTAATGGCAGTGGGAGGTGATCACCAGCCATGTATGGTACACACATCAAAATGGTATAAGTCACACTAGATATGATCCTCACACACACACACACACACACACACACACACACACACACACACACACACACACACACACACACACACACACACACACACTTGCCAGTATTGGAATTAGAACTCTTGCTTATGTAGTTATTTCTACTATAGAGCTATGCAGTTATCAGACACGCCACAGAGGTTATATGTTTTCACCTACTCCAAACATACTTTTAAGGTGGATGACATCAACAGGACTAATAAATTGGAGTGAGGGGAAATGTAAAGGGTAGTACACAGGTCAAAAATGGTGTAACCTACAAAGTACATGGTTCTCACACAAACACACATCCAAACAGTTGCCAATAGTGAGTTTAGAATTCCTGCCTATCTAATTATTTCTACTATAGTACTACGCAGTTATCAGATGTGCCATAGAGCTTATACATTTTCACCTAGTCCATAGGCACTTCTAAGGTGGATGACAACAACAGGACTACTAAAGTGGAGTGAGGGGAAGTGTGAAGGGTAGTACACAGGTTAAAAATGGTGTAACCCATACACTTCATGATTCTAACACAAACACATCCAAACAGTTGCCAGTAGATAGATTAAAACTCCTGCCTATCTAGTCACTTCTACTATAGTGCTACACAGTTATCAGAGGCACCACAGAGTTTATGCATTTTCACTTACTCCAAAGGTACTTCTAAGGTGGATGACATCAACGAGACTACTATATTGGAGTGAGGGGAAGAGTAAAGGGTAGTACACAGGTCAAAAATGGCATAACCCACACACTACATGATTCTCACACAAACACACAAAGTTGCCAGTAGTGAGATTAGAACTCCTGCCTATCTAGTTATTTCTACTATAGTGCTACACACTTAGGGGATGTGCCACAGAGCTTAGACAATGTCACCTAGTTCAAAGGTACTTCTAAGGTGGATGACATCAACAGGACTACTAGATTTGATAAGAGGAAGTGTGAAGGGTAGCACATAAGCCAAAAACACAGCATTCATGGGACTGGACAACATCCTAGACTGCGTTTTTCATGAACTTCAGAACGAACTGGCTCCCCACCTAAGCACCATGTTCAATCATAGCCTCATGTCAGGCTTTGTGCCCACTGAATAGCCCACAGCAGCAATTATATCCCACTCCATAAAGGGGGAGCCACCACTGATTCCAGGAATTATCACCCTATTAGCCTGACGAGCCTGGTCTGTAAGGCCATGGAATGGATCATCATGGAACTCATAAACAAAGACATTGGTAACCTCCAAACTCTGGACTCCACCCAATTTGGGTTTGTGAAAGGTAGCGCATGCCTTCTGAGGCTGATTGACTTCTTTGAGACAGTCACCAAAGCCGTAGATGAGGGTAAGGTGGATCACACAGCCTATCTTGACCTCGCCAAGGCTTTCAACACCATCTCCCATTATAGCTAAACTCACTAAACTAGGTATAAATCCCTACATCACAAGATGCGTTGCCAATGGGCTCACTGACAGAACCCACACTGTGAAAGCTGCAGACTCCAAATCTGACTTCAAGCCAGTGACAAGTGGAGTACCACAGGGTTTAGTCCTGAGACCTCTCCTGTTTGGTATCTTCTTCTCTGAAGTACAGGCTAACACAGAAGGCCTTTGGCTAACAAAGTTCGCAGATGACTGAAAACTAGGAGCCATAGTCGAGTCCCCAAATTATGTGGATATCCTATAGAAGGGCCTCACTAAGACAGATGCCTGCTGTCAGAGCCATGGCCTCAAGCTTAATGCCAAAAAGTGCAATGTCAACTCCTTTGGTAAAAACTCTGTAACCATGAACTAACACATAGGCAGCAGTTTACTTAACTCTGAATGTGTGATAAGAGAACTTGGCACCCAGGTGGACAGTAGTCTCTTCTTTGATAACCACATCACCGCAGTAGTCAGTAAATCCTTCTACATGGCACACCTCATCACAAAAGGGTTATCATCCAGAAAAAAAGAGGTCATTGTTCCCCTCTACTTGACACTCATTAGACCCATTATAGAGTACAACACCCCTTTTGGAATGCACCTCACAAGGCATCTGCAGCAGCTGGAAAGGCAACAGAAGTACCTCACAAAGAGGATTACTGGCCTCAAACAGATGCCCTACACTGATCATCTCAATAAACTCCAGCTTTACTCCATAGCATATTGCCTACTCCGAGGTGATCTCTGCCTAACATATAAAGCTATGTCATACCCAGAGCTGTTGGACATGCTACACCTAAAGAAATCCTAATCCCTCTGAGATACACATTCTAGGGTCCTAAACCTTGTCACCACAATAAACAGGACATGCTGGAGTGATAGATCCCTTTCCCAGAGACTTCCCATACTCTGGAACAAGCTACCCATCTATGTTAAGAAAAGTTCCTCATTAGCACTCTTCAAGAAAATCTTGATGAGTGGATGGGAAATAGGAAACACGCCCCGGGGATCACTTATGTGGCTCTGCTCGAAGGGGCATAGGAAAATAACTTTCTTGGGTGGCGTAAGCCAGGGAACCTTGTTGGCTAGGCTTACTTAGGCCCTTGGGCCAATAGCCTAGTACCTACCTATGAACCTATGAACCTATAAGCCAGACAGCACATGATTCACAAACACATACAAATGCACACACACACACACACACACACACACACACACACACACACACACACACACACACACACACACACACACACACACACACTGGCCAGTACTGGGATTAGAACTCTTGCCTATCTAGTTAGGTCTACAATAGTGTTATGCAGTTACTGCATACACTACAGAGCTTACTGAACTTTCAAATGGCCAAAGCTGCTGAAAGCTGCATAGCTGAGGAAAAGTATTACAGGTGGCAGAAAGTCTGGCTTCATTTCCACCCTTACATCATGCTAGTTCTTTCTGTCCTGTACTTCAGATAGCATTATGGCTTGGCACTTCACCAGGTTATTGTATCAATAAATCTCAACAGCAGGTACAAATACGACTCAGTCATTGTCCACGCTGGTGTAAACGACCTGAGACGTACCTCCTTGGACTACATGAAAAGAGACATTGAGGAGCTCTCTGATTATGTAGCCCAGGCAGGTATGACCCTGACCTTGAGCAGTATCCTACCTTCACCAAGAATGATGCCACAATACAGAGATAAGATGATCAGCTTTAACAATTGGCTTAAACTCTGGTGTCATTCAAAGGGGATCCAATGTCTGTCTGCCTGGGATGACATGCTGGACAAGCCACGCTGCTTCAAGGGACGGCTTGCACCTGTCACCCTGGGATTCGGATATTGGCAAAGGCTCTTGCCACCCCCATAGTGCCTTTTTAGGCAAGGCTCAAATTCTAAACCTACCACCCTAGAACACAAAAAAGGAAAAAAACTAAGGGTAATGCTGCTCAATGCCAGAAGTCTAAATCTCAAAATGCACGCACTCGAGGCCCTTCTTAGTATGGAGAACATCGATGTCTGTGCTGTGACAGAAACCTGGTTCAAGGCTCCTGAGAGCACCCCAGCACTATCAGGTTTTACCTCATATCATGCATTCCGGCCCCAAAATCTGGACAATACCAAGAAAGGAGGGGGGGGGTGTCCATATTTATCAAGGACACCCACACCTCAAGACTGGTGGCAACGCACGATGCATCGGAGACCATCCAGGTGCAACTAACCATAGGCAAGACTGCTCTGCAAATTGTAGCATGTTACAGGCCACCCTCACAAACTCAGGAACCTCACATGGCTTTCCTGAAAACACTGGAGGGGATAAATGTATCTCCAAACACCATCATACTAGGTGACTTCAATTACCCTAATATAGACTGGGAACACTACTCAAGCCCAAACGCCCTAGCCCAAAATTTCCTGGAATTCATAAACTCAAATGCCATGGAACAACTAGTCACCATCCCCACAAGAGGAGAAAACATACTTGATCTCATCATCACGAACATGGGAGCACAATGTTCAACACTGGAAGTATACCCCTCACTGGTGAGATCAGATCACAAACTAATCTCGCTGGAGGTCCTCATCCCACCCCACCTGAAATAAAAGACCACAGTAAAGAACTTCTCGAAGCCGACTTCACACTTCTAAAGACTAGTGTGGCCTCCTTTAAGGCCCCGAGCCAGCGGAAAACAGTACTCAAGCCGCTGAATCACTTACAAATGCCTTCTACCAGCACCTGCAGGACTGCATGGATAAGGCAATCCCAAGCAAAACAAAGACTCTTTGTACCAAAGGCAAGCGTCCAGTCTGGTGGACCCCAGCCATAAACAAACTCTACAACAAAGGAGGAAGCTACTACAAGATAGAGCAAAATCCTTAAAAGGTAAGACACCTTTGATCACTATAAGTAAAAACTAAGAGCTCTCATAAAATCATCCAAAGCAAATTTTGAGAGAAAAATAGCTAAAGACTCAAAAGACAATCACAAGGCCTTCTTTAGCTATGTTAGAAACCTGGGAGGAAACTCCCAGATATGCTCAGAACTAGTTCAAAATGATGTGAAGATTACTGATCCTACAGACATTGCCAACATACTGGCTGACAGGTTCAGTGCAAACTTCTCCCTCCCCAAAAGGAGAGATATCTATACCAAATGATTGCAGCCCCCAAACATCTCTAACGCCCAAGTGAGAACTGCTCTCTCCAAAGCAAAAAACACAGCATCCATGGGACATGATGGTGTCCCCGGCTGTGTGCTCCACGAACTCAATGAGGAATTAAACCCACAGCTAGGACAGCTGTTTAATCATAGTCTCACCTCTGGATACACTCAGGAGTGGCGCACTGCGACTGTGGTCCCACTTCACAAAGGCGGTGCCTCCACCGACCCTGGAAATTACCGGCCCATTAGCTTGACGAGCCTTATCTGCAAAGCCATGGAGAGGATCATAATGGACCTCATAAATAAAGACATAGGGAATTTGCAGACTTTGGATCCAACCCAGTTTGGCTTTGTCAAAGGCAGATCATGCCTTTTAAATTTGGTTGACTTTTTCGAAACAGTCACCAAAGCCATTGATGAGGGAAAGGCAGTCCATACAGCCTACCTCGATCTGGCGAAGGCCTTCGATACAATACCCCACTCGGGTATCATTGAAAAACTCATCAGCTTAAATGTTAACCCATACATCACAAGATGGGTTGCAAACTGGCTGAGTGACAGAACCCACAGGGTCAGAGTTGCTGGCGCCATGTCAGACTCAAAGCCTGTCACAAGTGGTGTCCCACAGGGCCCAGTCCTGGGCCCACTCTTGTTTGGCATCTACTTTTCTGAAGTACGAGCAAACACAGGAGGGTTATGGCTGACAAAGTTTGCAGATGACTGTAAACTGGGCCGAGTGAAACACATCTGACACAGATATCCTTCAGAAGGGTCTCACAGAAACGGATAACTGGTGCCAGAGCCATGGCCTAAAGTTAAATGCCAAAAAATGCATAGTCATACCCTTCGGGAAAAACAAGGTTACCCCTAGCTACCATATAGGTGGCAATCCACTGAGCACAGAAGAAGTTATCAGGGACCTGGGGACCCAGGTTGACAGTAGCCTGTCATTCGACACCCATGTAGCTAAAGTAGTTAGGAAGACCTTCTACATTGCCCACCTTATCATGAAGGGATTCACATCTAGATCAAGGGAGGTCATAGTCTCCTATACTCATCACTCATCAGACCAATGATTGAGTACAATGCCCCATTCGGAATGTATCTGACCCGACACTTGCAGCAGCTGGAGAGGCAACAAAAGTTCCTCACCAAAAGGATAAAGGGTCTCAAAAATCTGTCCTATGCTGCCCGACTGAAAGAACTCCAGCTCTATTCAGTCGCTTACCGCTTGCTCAGAGTTGACCTTTGCCTGACATACAAGGCCATGTCAAACCCAGATTTGATGAATATGCTTCACCTCAAAAAATCTAGATCCGTCAGAGCCACAAGGGCGGGAGACTTAAACCTCGACACGGCTATTAATAGGACATGCTGGAGGGATAGATTCATCACCCAAAGACTCCCTATGCTGTGGAACAAAATCCCGGTATATGTGAGGCAGAGCACCTCGCTGGCCTTGTTCAAGAGAAATCTTGACCAATGGATGGGAGATCGCAGATATACCCCAGGGATTACCTCAGTGTCACTGCTCGACAGAGGCACAGCAAAATAATGGGTATAGTTCCCCATACTAAAGGGGTGGCATAAGCCACAAAACTATGGGCTAGGCTTGTAAATGCCTTCGGGCAGATAGCCTAGTATGAACCTATGAACCTATGAACCTAAATGTGGCACACCTGGGAGCCATCAGCAGTACTCATTCATCACAGAAGTAGCCCCAGTACTTACTAGTTATGTCCACCCCTCCTGGCATGATTGAAGGGCAGTTTTCTGTGCTTTCACCCGTTAACCTGGTGCACTTGTCCATTCGAGGCACTATTGCAACTGCCTCATATACACAGACAACCCTCCCCTCTAAATTCCAAACACTCAGACCTGTGAGAGTTACCCATATATCACCCAATGTGGACATATGCACTCTCCATCAAAGACTGGACTAGCGGGTCAAGAGGATAAGATCAACATTTGCATCACACCATGTGGAACACATAGCTCACCATGGCACTCACTTTGACAGCCATGACATACAGTGAAAAGCCATACAACCACCTTCACAGAGGCACTCAATGGGCATTTACCCAAACAGCACAGACCAGCAAGACAGACACCCACTCAGACACCATGACATGGCACATGCCAAGGGACACATATTTAACCTACACAGTGTGCCCTTCCACCTAAGCTCCAAAGGCTAACCACCTTGCACAATACAGTGATCATGGGCAACTCAATACTGAGGCACACGCATATCCCACTCACTAAGTTGAATATGGAGCAGGTAACAGCCAAATATCTGTCATATGCCAGCATCCAACACATGACACAGCCAGTCATGACATGCCACAACAATTACGACTATCACTCTGTATCAATGTGGGTGTGAATTACTTGGGACACACCTCCCTGGACTATATGACAAGAGACATGGTTGAACTCTCTGATTATGTGGTCCATGCATGTGTGACAGTAGCCTTGAGCATTATACCACTGTCACCCAGAATGATGCTGTGGTACTATCAACAGATGATTGCAACATTGGCTTATGTGTTTTGTGCCATTCTCAGGATATCCAGTACCTGTCTGCTTGGGATGACATGACTGACAGAACTCAATGACTTGGCACAGATGTTCTACATCTGTCAGCGCTGGGTTTCCAGGTACTGGCTAAGTGTCCTGCCAGCCTTATAATGCCTTATTAGGCAGTGTTCCTAATGTAATTACCACCATAACAGCTAGACATGTATGCAATCTGAGGGCCATGTTGTCAACAGTAGACATCTACCTATCAGGATGCAGTCACTCAAAGCACTCGTTGGAATAGATGACATTAACATTTCTGCTGTAATGGAGAGGTGGTTCACAGGAGCAGACAGCAGCCCTGCAGTATCAGGCTATAACGCATTCCACAGCTGACAGCCCCCAAACATGGACCACACCTCCACAGGTGGTGTTGTCTCCATATTCGGTATTGATAGGAACACCTCCAGACTAGTACCCCTGCATAATGGATTGGAGATATGTCTGGTACAACTTCCTTGGGGTAATAGTGCAATCCAGACCATAGCTTGCTATGGGTCCACATCTATGTCACTAGACTGTCAATGCACATTCCTCAACACCCTGCCATCTATGAAAGTCCAATGCAACACTGACATAGTATGAGACTTTAACTACCCCTCCATCACCTGGGGAAAGTAGCCAAGCGCCAGTACAGTGGCCCAAAACTTCCTGGGATTCATCATTTCCAATGCCCAGGACTGGCTCATACTGACCCCTGGTAGAGGATGCAACAACCTTGACCTGTGTTGACTACTTAAATGTGGGACTGTTGCTCATCCACAGTTGTCAATCCCTGCATGGTGAGGTCCACACAGGCTGTAATCAAAATGGAACTCAACATGTCAGCCACACCCCCCCCCCCAACAAAGGTAACCACCTTGAAAAACCTCCCCAAAGCTGACTTTGCAGCCATAAAAACAGGGGTGGATGACTTCACTGCACCCATGGCAATGGAAAATAGCTGCATGACTGTTGAATCATACACATATGCACTGTACAAACAAATACATGAATGCATGGCACTAGCCATCGCCAACAGAACCTAGACACTGTCTCCCAAACACTGGGAGAAAATGTGATGTTCCCTTGCCATTACTAAAGTATACAACAGAAGGAGGACACTGTTGCAGAGAAAGCTGGTGTCCCATGATTGTTGAACTCCATTATTAGCCTCAAACACAACTTGGGATCCCTTAGGGAATCCCCTACAGGCATCAATGAAGGCAGGCATGCAGCAGACACTGATGACAATCACAAAAGCCTTTGATAGTTACATCAACAACCTCCACAGCATTAAACACAAGTGCTGTGAGTACCGTACAATGCTAATACCTATCCTGAGACAACAGATATTGGCCACAGTCTTGGCAACACATTCAGTGCCAGCTTTACCCCTCTCTCTCCCCACACGTGTACAATCACAATGGCAGATGAATGACAGGTACCCAGCAGTACTGCAGGCCAGGTTAGACCTGCATTGTCCACAGGTAAGAATACAGCTTCCATTGGACACCAACATATCCATGGCTGTGTTATACATGACATACAAAGTGACCTTGGACCAAATCTGTGTGCCGTGGTCAGTCACAGCCTCATCTCAGGCTTTGTCCCTCAAACATGGACCACTGCTACAGTCATCCCTCTACATAAATGGGGTAGCATCTACAGACCCTGGGATTATTGGTCCCTTAGCCTGACAAGTCTACTATGTAGGGGTATGGACCGCATCATCAGGAACCTGATTCACCAAGATATGGGTGATCTCCTAACTAAGGACCCACATAGTTTAGCTTTATGAATGGCAGATCATGCCTGCTCAACCTTTGACTGAGTCACCAGGGCTGTGCATGACAGTAAGGCACTGCATACAGCCTACATCAATCTGTCCAAAACTTGTGTTACCATCCCTCAGTGAGGGAGTGTTGATAAACCCCACAAACTAGGCATCAACCCATATATCATTGTTTGTTT
>NC_056749.1:830757773-830772364 GCF_019279795.1 Protopterus annectens
GAGTCACTCTGTGCCTGTGGAGGCCTTGGCAATGACGGGGGGCTGTGTGACCCTTTCCCATTTTGTTCCTGCTGCAGCTGTTTCTGCTGGATCATATTGTGTAGCATGGCACATACTATGACCATGTGTGCACAGGTGGCTGGAGAGTACTGCAAGGCTCCACCAGATATTTAAAGGCAGTGGAACCATGACTTGAGCATCCCAAACACACACTCTATAATGATCCTGGTTTGTGCATCTGCCTCATTATGGCATTCTTGTGTGGGTGTGGGTGTGTGTGCATTTCTGATGGGTGCTATCATCCACAGCTCCAGTGCATAGCCAACATCCCCCACTAAATGACCATATGAGATGCCCCCCTGGCAAACTGATACAGCTGTGAGGAATGCCAGATATGGGAGTCATGATAGCTTCCAGAGCAGCCATCACATACATTCATGATAATGTCCTGGACATCACACATGACCTGGCAGTTAATGGAGTGGAACCACTTGCGGTTTATGTAGACCCTACCCCAGTCACTGGGTGGTGCTTTGATGTGGATGTGCATGCAGTCTATGACCCAGTATCTCCATGGTGGGAGAGATGCATATTGCCGTCAGCTCCTCACAGGTGCTGGGAATTTAATGTGCTCCACAGCATGTGTTTGCATGGCATCCAGGAACTGGTGGAGTATCCTGGATGCAGATGCCTGTGAGACCCCCATGCTATCCCCAGTTGCTCTTTGGAAAGTACCTGTTGCTAGTATTCTTAGAGCTACACATACCTTGGTATCCACTGGGATGGGTTCCTCTCTGCTTGCTCTGGATCTGAGGCGAGGCCAGCAGACCTTCAAAATTTGCTGCAGTATGTCCCTGTCCACCCTGTAGTGCTCCACTATCTCCAGATCATGTAGCCCCTGGTAGGTTACCCTGGGCCTGAACAGTCTTCTCCTCCTCCTCCCCCTCATAAGTCTGTGGTAGTTGTCAGCATTGTCCTTTTCACCACCCTCAGCCTCTTGCACATACTGATGTATGAGAGCAACAGCAGCCCCTAACATTTTGTTAGTTTTGTCAGGTAAAATTTCCCCATCTGTGTACACCTGTGGTGTAGAGTTTGTGGGAAAACCAGACTATAAGGTGTTTGCATAGTTCATAGTGGTGTGTTGCAGATGCTGCCTGTGTGTTTGGCTGAGTATGATACATTTCACCTGCCAGCTATATTACTTGTATTTGAGTGCCTCTATTCTATTTCCTTTTTTTCTTGTTCTACTTGCCATTTCCTGTATTTTTTTAGTTTTGTGGTTTAAATCCCGGTGCGCACCGCACACACCCGTTTAGGCAAGGAAAACTAGGTTATACAGCCTCAGACACACCCTCTTGCTTACATATGCACAGTGCTGCCATTTACTGTGGTTTTTTTCATTTGTTTTTTTAAGTTCCAGTGTGTGCCACCTGCTGTAGCCGTGAACACGCTTAGCTAAGCACAGCTAAGCTAAGTAGGACACACCACCGCTTAGCTATGTGCAAACCTGGGCAACAGAGCTCCAATGTGCTTACAGCCAGCATGACACACTCCCTTTTGATGTAATTTACTTCTCCTGCTTATATGGCCGTCCTCATGGTTAGGTGCAGTCTGACACTTAGAAGAAATTTGTGATTCTGTAAGATTCCCCTCATTAACATACCCCACTGCCTTACTCCATAGTTATTGCACTCACACTGAGCCTTTCCCCTTAGCAACCATTATTCCCTGGTATTGTTTTCATTCTGCATGCCATTGACTATAATGGCAAAATGCAGATTTCCCTGAAAATTGCTTTTTCCTCCTTTTTTTTTATTTTATTTTCAGCACGACCCTGTTTGCGAGCTGCTGCCCTATGCTTATGGCCGAGATCAGCCAAAAAAAACCAAATGTTTTATTTTATAAAATTCAAGCTATTTTTCATGCCGTTGGCCATACATTTGGTCATTGGCATGCCTACTAAATATAATACATGCTTTCTTTCGAGCTGTCATGCCGCCATTTTGTAATTTGCAGAAATGTATTCAACTACTAGCTGAATACATTTCTGCTTTGTAGACTGTTCAGCCATGGACAACTGCCTGCTTCCTGGATCGCTAATTCACCTCATTTGCATGTTTTTCACCAGCAAATGAGATAATTAGCACATAGCAGTGGTGTCCATACCAGAATAGTGTAGAAGTGCTTGTGCATGTCCCAGGAGCTTGATCCTTGATCGCTCATCGGCCATTTTGCGTGCAGCAGCTCTTGCACTATTCCTGCACTCCATGCAGCGCTTGCTGAATCTGGGCGCATTTCTATATCATCCGACATTGGTGACATACCTTTCTAATTAAGCACTGATATACTTATTTATATTTTGACCAACATGTCTCCCCAGTAGTTTGCAAATCCTTCTGGCCACCCCAAATACTTTATTAAGATATCTCCTCCAGATCTAAAGAAGTCTTTATTTCCCTTTACGCATCTCTTATCAGATATATTACTGAATATAATTCCCCATTTAACATATTTGCAGAAAACATATCACTTAGTTTTAGAGACCTCTGAGATTCTTAACTAAAATGTTCAATGACTCAAAATCATTAGTTATCCCAACAAACTAGCATCCCATTCCATGTCCTCATTCACTTGTAGACTCCTCCATGATGAGACCCACCTTGACCTCCAATGCCTTTTCAGAACAATGAAATGATTAAATACTTAGTTAAACGAATATACCAAAAGAAAATAAACCTCCAGTCAGGAAAACTGTAGGAACTTTCCAAAATAACCAAAGTCAAAGTAAAAAACAAAAAGAAGCTCCAACAACCATGGCGGTCAGAATAAAAGCAGTTTTAATCCACACATTAAGCGCTTTCAAACACAAGGTTCTTCGTCAGACTGAATAGAAAAGCATCATACAGTTCAAGTTAATATACTATTACACAGCCAATAGAAACAATGTATCAATCATCTAGGTAAATCTCTAGATTTCAAGACCGGCCTTAAAGAGACCCTGTCATTTAATCCTGGCTTCCTATCTGCACACAACTTACATATCCAATATAGTTCTCTTTCTTCAGTAAAAACTGACAAAATCACCACCTCTTCCACCTTAAACTTAAAGTGGTGAGAGGAACCTGATTCAAAAACATGCTTAGCTAGGGTATTTGTTGAATCAGCCCTTTTTATAGCATATCTGTGCTCACAAATACTTTCATAGAGCATTCTATTTGACTTCCCTAAGTAGAAACTTTCACATGCTATGCATGTAACTAGATAAATATTTGTAGTCCTACAGTGTGCATGGAGATTAAACACAAACTTCTGTTTGGATATAGGGTGTATAAAGACATTAACTGTGTAAATAGTGGGACAGTGTCTATAATTCCTACTAGGTAAAGTGCCAATGATCTCATCTTTAGCAGCCAGCTCCGTATGCATCAACTTAGAATCCCTATAGCACAGCCTACGTTTAAGAGATTTCTTATTTTTATAAGTATAATTGGGTTTGACACCCACTATGTCTCTAATCCTGTCATCTGTAGTTAAGATGCCCCAATTTGTATCCACTACATGTCTAACATTCCTAAAATCACTGGCATAGGGTAGAAACAATGGCATAGTGTCCGGTTTTCTAATAGCAGAGTTACGATCATCTACTGTCTCATCTGAAAAATAGGGAAGGGCAGAAGTCAACCTCAAAACCTTTATGTCATCCCTCATTTGTACTATAGGCCTAGAGGCAAAATCAGTAGACAGTTTATCTAGATCATTAATAAAGCCATCTTCTGTATTATTTAAATGGGAGATCCTCATCCCTTGAGTTTTCATGATATTCCTATATACATGGGATGGATGCATACTATCACGCTTCAGAATATTATTTCTTCTACAGGGTTTTCTGTATAGTCTAGTTACAATTTCATCTTCCTTTGTTCTTAGTCACTTGCACATCAAGAAAAGTGATTTCTGTCGATGAAACATGACAAGTAAACTTTACAAACGATGTGGTAGTGTGTAGATAGCCAACAACTGCTAGGAACTGTATCTCAGTCCCTCCCCAGAACAAAACCACGTCTACAGACCTCCTGTAAAACAACAGCGAAGTTTTGTATACACTGTTAAGAACAAATTGTTCCTCCCACTGAGTTAATACCATGTTGGCATAGCTATTGGCACAGGAAGTGCCCATAGCTACGCCAACTTTCTGCAAATATCATCCATGCTAAAACATAAAGATGTTGTTCTCAAGAACAACTTCAAGAAACAGACATATAAGATCAATTTGTTTAACACTATATTCACTATATTTGGTTAAGAATGATTTTATCATATTAATACCATCCAAATCAGGGATACAAGTGAACAAAGATTTAACATGCAATGTAACTAGAAGACAATTATTCAAATCAGAGACATTAGCCTGTGTGAACTGGTATAGGTCCCTATGAAAATGATTAATATCATTAAGCACTGTAGTGACTTTACTAAGAAGTGGGTGCAGCTGCTTGTCAATATAAATTGAAAAGGGCTCTGTTAGTCATTTCCTACCTGAAACAATAGGCCTAAGAGGTAGTGAAAGAGAGTTAGTATTTGTCTGTCACAAGAAAGAAGAAAGGTCAAAAGACATTTCTCAACTTGGAACCCAGCCTTACTACAAGAAGCAGTCTGAGAAAGTGACAGTCAACACTAATATTTCTACGTCTTGTTTAAACACTAATGACATTTCAACATCTGGTGTAATACATAATGATACTTTTACTGACTCCACAGTTTCCTATGACACTTTACAAGTTTCTAAAGACATTTTGCATGTTTCTAATGGCATTTTGCAAGTTTCTAATGGCATTTTACAGGTTTCTAATGACATTTTACAACCCACAAATTCAGCTATTTTCAACCTTACTGGCAGATCATTCAGTACAGACCATATGCTAGTTCTCCAAAAAGGGTTTAATCGCATCCCTTCACAAAGGGCACATTTACCTGATGTTTTGTTAGATCTAAGAATGTATGCTAGAAAGCTTAATGTAAAACTTCTGTACCACACTGACTCTAATAACTCTTAACAGTTCTGATGAAGATGGCAGCACTGATAATGACACATCTTTTACTTGTCTGAAAACAAAAAGCATGTATAATCCTATACTTCATGCTTCTATACAAACTTTTTTGAGAGTGTGTGAAAGGAATATAAGAAGGTTGTGTACCTCTAATGATTCAAATAAATGGTGTAATATTTCTATTGCTGAAAGGTCAGCTCTCACTGGTCTTACTAATGACAGGTCTCTCCGTATTATGAAAGCTGACAAAAGTACTGGTTTATTACTGATGGAACAATCTGTTTATGTTAAAAAAATAGAAGAAACACTACAAAATAATGATTTTTATCAGGTGGTTGACTACAATACTGTTATGAAACATTTCAAATTAATAGACAGAACTTTAAAACTCCTTCAAACTAACACTGCCATTTCTACTGATAAGTTTAATTTCATGTATGTTCCTTACCCTAACTTGGGTAGGTTATTTGGAATACCTAAGATACATAAAAAAATCAATCTGATCCACTTTTCAGACATATTATTTCCAACAAAAAAACAAAAACAGAGGAGATTGCTGAGTATTTAGATTCTATTCTAAATCCACTTGTACGAGGTACACCACATTATCTTAAAGACTCGGACTTTTTTGGATGAGCTTCACAGTATAAAAATGAACTATACAAATGCAATCTCGTTACACTAGATATGGAGTCACTTTACACGAATAGTCCACAGCTGGAAGGTTTACATGTACTACAGTTGTTTTTAAAAAAACACACCACATTCCCTGCATTTAAAATTAAAACTATTACTACATTAGATGAGACAGTTCTCAATAACAACTTATTTTACTTTAGTAATACAATTTACAAGCAGATCAGAGGTGTAGCAATGGGTTCCAAAGTGGCATCAGCGTTTGCTAATTTGGTACTTAGTGCTTGAGAGTTAAAAAACCTTCCACATATTCACAACTTTGACTCAGTATTACTGTACAAGAGATTTACTGATGGTATTTTTTTGTATGGCGAGGAGAGGTTACTAACCTTCATACGTTTATTACAGACATGAATATCAGTCTAGGTTTTCTTAATCTTGTCATTTCGAAAGTTGGTAAATCTATTGATTTCTATAGACACTAAAATTGACATACTACAAAATGATGACATTTGCTCTACAGTGTACAGAAAAAGTACATACAGGAATAATTTTCTGGATTTCTCAAGTTAGCACCCATACTTCATGAAAAAGAATCTGGTAAAGGGTCAATTCATACGTGTCTCTCATCTAACTAGCCATGATGTTGAATTTAAAGTTCAAACTGATCTGTTGAAAAAGATGTTTTACCACAGGAATTGTCCATCTTCACTAGTACAAGATATTTTCACTGAAGTGGCATCTCTTAGATACTCTAAATATATGTCTATTCTGATTTATGGTTTTGTTGATTCTAAGACAAAGAATAACACTGACAAGTGCCTTAGTTTCCCACTGCCTATTTCTAGAGACATGCCTCTTATTAGACAGATTATCACAAATAACTGAGATTTAGTATCTAATTTGTAATACATGACAGGCATTTTTGGTACAGCTCCATCTTTTTCATTCAAGAGAACTAAATCTCTTCAAATACATTTAGAGAATAGAGATTCACAGTTTCTTGTATCTATACCTTCCTCGACTACAAATGAAGGCATGTTCTGTTGGAAGAAGTGTGTTGCATGTCCTCACATTTATACAAGTTCACAATATACTTTCAAGCATCAAAATTATACAATTAAGTTTCAAATACATTTTGATTGTCATACTACATCTGTAGTATATGCTGCTGTGTGTCCATCAGGTAATTGTTTTTACGTAGGTAAGTATTACATCTGTAGTATATACTGCTGTGTGCTCAGCAGGTAATTGTTTTTACATAGGTAAGTACTACATCTGTAGTATATATATGCTGCTGTGTGCTCAGCAGGTAATTGTTTTTACATAGGTAAGTACTAGATCTGTAGTATATGCTGCTGTGTGCTCAGCAGGTAGTTGTTTTTACATAGGTAAGTACTACATCTGTAGTATATGCTGCTGTGTGCTCAGCAGGTAATTGCTTTTACATAGTTAAGTACTACATCTGTAGTATATGCTGCTGTGTGTTCAGCAGGTAATTGTTTTTACATAGATAAGACATCCAGAAAACTCTCAGAGTTAAAGAACAGTTAGCTGCCATTAGACATTTGAATACCAATAATGCCATAGCTAAACATACTTATTTCTGTAATGGTTCATTTAAATTTTTAATTCTTCAACAAGTAGATCTATTTTTTGGTGACACAGATGTTTTTCTTGAGCTGGGAAAACTAAAGTGGCAGCGTCTGCTAGGTGCAGATATGCCACCTGGTTTAAATGAATCAATTAACATTAAATGTGCACTAAATGGTACAGATAAAGCTCAGCATATGCATAATCTATACATACTACACAGCTCATAAATATGTATTACATGTATATATCTACATTGTCATTGCTAGTTTAGAAAAAAACACTACACAGCTTTTAAATATGTATATGCATTTTCATTGCTCATTTTGAAAAAAACACTACACAGCTTATAAATATGTATTACATGTATATATCTACATTGTCATTGCTAGTTTAGAAAAAACACTACATGGCTTTTAAATATGTATCTGCATTTTCATTGCTCATTTTGAAAAAACACTACACAGCTTATAAATATGTATGATATGTATATGTACACTTGTACTGCTCTTTTTGTAAAACCACTGTTCATCTCATTGGGTAATTTATACAACTATGACAGCAATGTTGCTGTACTGTTATTGGTTATTGTCTTCTCACATGATACTTTTTCTATATGTAACATTCACTCTAATGTTTTGCATTGTCATTCTGAAGAAATTCTTGTAATCATAATAGAATGAAAGCTTAACTTAATCTATCCTGAGCCTCAGTGTTTTTATTTATTTCACAGTTGGATTGTTATTTCACTGCAGTTTACTGAAGTTTATTGTCTTATAGCACTAGTTCTTCATAGAGGCAGTTATTAGTGATTATACAATGACCCTCCATTAATATTCAAAAATGTGCATGCTGATTGGCCAACGTGCACTTTGTAAATCAGAGTTATAGTAATGGAAAAAGGTCCGGTCTCCCGGACCTTTTCCATTACTATGACTCTTTTTTTTACAGCAACGGAAAATGCAAGATCTCCGTTGCTTCACACTGTCTCACTATGTTAAACAAGTTTAACATAGCGAGACAGTTTGTAAAAAGCAACGGAGATCTTGCTTTCTCCGTTGCTTTTTTCAAAACTGTCTCGCTATGTTAAATTGGTTTAACATAGCGAGATAGCTTTAAAAAAGGCAACCGAGAATCTCCATTGCTTTTTTTAAAGCTGTCTCACTATGTTAAAACCATTTAACATAATGAAACAGTTTGTAAAAAGCAATGGAGATCTTGATTTCTCCATTGCTTTTGCCCACAGCTCTGATGTACTGAGTAGGCATACGCATCCGCAGTACATCAGAACTGCCGCAGAATACCAGACAGCTGCGGAAGGGCAGCAAGGAGGCATTATACAATGCCATTATTTAAGAAAAGTAATTTCTTTTTTCTTAAATAATGTCATTGTATAATAGCAATAACCCACTTCTGGGTGTGGGTAATGGTGGATTTACCCATGGTTGGCTTTGTTTGGCCACTCGGGCTTCACCCTCATGACCAAACCACACCAACCATGGGTAAATCCAGCATTACCCACACCCAGGTGTGGGTTATTGCTATAATATATATTTGTATGTGTGCATGTGCACTGTAGCATAGTGGCTGTTTATTCTAGTACAAAAAAGGGTATGTTAGTCAAAATGAGGCAGGCAGTCTGAAGCAGGCACACAAACCATCTCTGTTGTAATTAATAGGAAGCAGCTGCCTCAAGAATTATATCAGAGCCACTGCCCTTGGAGACAACATGGTTTCTTTCTTGTTACCTAGAAAGGGCCAGAAAAACAATCTGGGACATGTGTGTAAAAACAGTTTGGAAAGTGTCCCTGAAACTGAATGATTGATAGGTGTCCTTGCAATATGCATTGAATGAAGTTCTTAACCTGCAAAAGAAGAAACCCTAAGAGAATTTACCACAGCTATGTGGCAGAGACTGCTAGGTAAGTCCTGCTGAAAAGGACAATTGATATTTGGAAGTACTCAGTTTCCTTGCCAGCTTTGGAACAGATGCTAAATATGTCAGCTGAACAGTGGTCACTGACCTAATTATGGTCTTGGATTTTGTAAGACCCCTGATGACACAGATTTTTCTATTATGAGAAGAAACCAGCCCAACAATATCCAAATGTCTCTGCAGAAATAGAAACACAATCCAAAGCTAGAAAAAGTGCACATACCAGGCTCCAGGTTCTCCAACAGCTTTAATACAGACACAAGCGCTTTCATGAGATGCTTCTTCAGGTGCATATAATATTCATTCAAAACACCCTTCTCATACCCTTCAAATAAAGTAATGTGACTATTTCAAGGTATATTTAAAGGTACATATATTTTTTATATTTCTAAGCACATGAACGTCTTTCCAAAAGCATTTGAATACATTCATAATACATAGTAAAAACATTTACAATATATAAAATAAAAACAAAATAACACTGTACAAAATAAAACTATAATAATATTAATAATATGACAATATAATAAACTGAAACTACTGGCATTGATAATCACAGACATCTACCTATGTAGTGGTCTGTTTTTTAAGATGGGGCTAATAGGTACATGGTCATTTAGTCCATGTCCTGTTTTTCCCTTAATCTAACTATCCATTCTGGCTCTAGACTTTCATTGCCAATAAACCTTATTTCTGAACATAAATATATTATTAAATATATCATTCTCTAGTACTAGTTGTAGTAATGGTAAAGAGAGCGGTGGCAAAGACTAAGGATAAGGCGTATGAAGAGTTGTATGAAAGGTTGCACACTAAGAAGGGAGAAAAGGACCTGTACTGATTGGCTAGACAGAGGGACTGAGCTAGGAAAGATGTGCAGCAGGTAAAGGTGATAAAGGATAATGAGGGAAACATACTCACTAGCGAGGAGAATGTGTTGAACAGATGGAAAGAGTACTTTGAGGGGCTGATGAATAACAAAAATGAGAGAGAGAGAAGGCTGGATGATGGGGGGATAGTGAATCAAAAAGTGCAATGGATTAGCAAGGCGGAATTAAGAATAGCTATGAAGAGGATGAAGAATGGAAAGGCTGCTGGTCCAGATGACATACCTATGGAAGCTTGGAGGTGTTTAGGAGAAATGGCAGTTGAATTTTTAACCACATTGTTTAATGAAATCTTGAAAAGTGAGAGGATGCCTGTGGAGTGGAGAAAAAGTGTTTTGGTACCAATTTTTACAAATAAGGGTGATGTGCAGAGCTGTAGTAACTACCGCTGGATAAAAATGATCAGTAATAGCATGAAATTATGGGAAAGAGTAGTGGAAGCTAGGTTAAGAAGGGAGGTGATGATTAGTGATCAGCAGTATGATTTCATGCCAGGAAAGAGCACTACAGATGTGATGTTTGCTCTGAGAGTGTTGATGGAGAAGTACAGAGAAGGTCAGAAGGAGTTGCATTGTGTCTTTGTAGACTTAGAGAAAGCATATGACAGGGTGCCTAGAGAGGAATTGTGGTATTGTATGAGGAAGTCGGGAGTGGCAGAGAAGTATGTAAGAGTAGTACAGGATATGTACAAGGGTAGTGTGACAGTGGTGAGATCTGCAGTGGGAGTGACAGATGCGTTTAAGGTGGAGGTGGGATTACATCAAGGATAAGCTCTGAGCCCTTTCTTATTTCCACTGGTGATGGACAGGTTGACAGACAAGATCAGACAGGAGTCCCCGTGGACTATGATGTTTGCAGATGACATTGTGATATGTAGTGAGTGAGGTTGAGGAGATGCTGGAGAGGTGGAGATATGCTCTAGGGAGGAGAGGAATGAAAGTCAGCCAGACTAAGACGGAATATATGTGTGTGAATGAAAGGCAGGATAGAGGAATGGTCAGGATGCAGGGAGTAGAGTTGACAAAGGCGGATGAGTTTAAATACTTGGGATCAACAGTTCAGAGTAATGGTGAGTGTGGAAGAGAGGTGAAGAAGAGAGTACAGCCAGGGTGGAGTGGGTGGAGAAGAGTGTCAAGGAGTGATTTGTGACAGACTAGTACCAGTAAGAGTGAAAGGGAAGGTCTACAAGAGGAAGTGAGACCAGCTATGTTATATGGGTTGGAGACAGTGGCATTGACAAAAAGGCAGTAGTCAGAGCTTGATGTGGAAGAGTTGAAGATGTTAAGATTTGCACTGGGTGTGACGAGGGTGGACAGGATTAGGAATAAGTATATTAGAGGGTCAGCCCAGGTTGGACAGCTTGGAGACAAAGCCAGAGAGGCAAGATTACATTGGTGTGGACATGTGCTGAGGAGGGATGCTGAGTTTTTTGGGATAAAGATGCTAAGGATGAAGCTACCAAGTAACAGGAAAAGAGGAAGGCCTAAGATAAGGTTTATGGATGTGAGCAACAAAAAAACGGATAAAACTGTTGGATAAATATAAGGTGAACCAGGAATCCAGGACGCCAATTAAATCTTCCAAAAACACTCCATCTTTATTAAACAACCAGTTTTAGCGCTTTCATCTCTCCGTAACAGACTTCATCAGAAACAAATAGCATTAATTAATTAACCGTTTAAATACTGTTTCTAATTAATGACATCACATAATCAATTAAACATTTAAAACAATAAATACTCTCTAAAAACCTTTGTTAGAACATCATTTTGACATACCTAGTTATACTATTGGCACAATGGGTCTTGAAGCATAACCAAATTGTGAAAATATATTATGGAAATGTATTATAAAAAATATAAATAAATACAAACAAATAAAAATACATATTTGTATATAGGATAATATTGCATTTTTCATCCAATAGTTTACAAATTATTTGAACTTTCTATAAGCAAAGGTACCAAGTACACAAATTCATTAAGCCCCGGGGGATACATGGAAGCCAACCTAAACTGCCACTGGCTTTCTTTCCTTTTCAAAAGATTTTTCCAGTCACCACCTCTGATATCTATTTTAACTGTGTCCAAGATACCAAACAAAAATTTTACAAAACCATCATAAAAATATTTGCAGGTATAACATGTAGCCAAATAAATCACACCCCTAGTGTTGCAATTACCTTTTAATAGATGTACCCTACTCCTCATAATATTATCAAACACCAAGGTGGGTTCAATGTTGATAAAAGAACAGTAATGGCACATACCACATCTTTTGGTACCCTCCTTATCAATAAAAATATTACCTGCCTTGTATTCTAACAATTGTTTAATGTTTTTACCCACCCTATTCACAAATTTAGGTTTGTTGCCCACCTTCCTATGTATAACATCATTAGTTCTAAAGATGTTCCAATTCCTTTCAAAAATATTCTTAATAGCAGGTGTTCTGTTATTGTATGTCAGAACACATGCTGTATTGAAATTACAAGTGGGAATAAATGCATTGTTACCCATATTCTCTTCTGAAATACCAAATGTAGTACCTGAACCTAGTAAGGGCAAATACCTATGCCCCCATTGGTTATAAATATCATGTAAAATATTAATCAAATCTATGGGGTATCCTCTTTCTGAAAACATTTCTCTTAGTAGATTAAATTCATTGTCTAAGTCATCTTGATTCGAAGTCATCCTAGCAATCCTTATTGCTTGCCCTTTAATGATACTATTTTTTTGTACTAAAGGATGATTACTTTCGAAATGTAAATAGGCATAGGGTCTGATTTATTTGGCTACATGTTATACCTGCAAATATTGTTACGTAGGTAAGACTGAACGTCTGCTTAAAAACAGAATTTCTGAACATCTGTATGAAATAAAAAATTGTAAAAATACAAATGCCCTTTATAAACATAGTATAGTTTGTGATGGTTTTGTACAATTTTTGTTTGGTATCTTGGACACAGTTAAAATAGATATCAGAGGTGGTGACTGGAAAAATCTTTTGAAAAAGAAAGAAAGCCAGTGGCAGTTTAGGTTGGCTTCCATGTATCCCCCGGGGCTCAATGAATTTGTGTCCTTGGTACCTTTGCTTATAGAAAGGTCAAATAATTTGTAAACTATTGGATGAAAAATACAATATTATCCTATATACAAATATGTATTTTTATTTATTTGTATTTATTTATATTTTTTATAATACATTTCAATAATATATTTTCACAATTTGGTTATGCTTCAAGACCCATTGTGCCAATAGTATAACTAGGTATGTCAAATTGATGTTCTAACAAAGGTTTTTAGAGAGTATTTATTGTTTTAAATGTTTAATTGATTATGTGATGTCATTAATTAGAAACAGTATTTAAACGGTTAATTAATTACAGCTATTTGTTTCTGATGAAGTCTCTTACGGAGAGATGAAAGCGCTAAAACTGGTTGTTTAATAAAGATGGAGTGTTGTTGGAAGATTTAATTGGCGTCCTGGATTCCTGGTTCACCTTATATTTATCCAAGGTTTATGGATGTGGTGAGAGAGGACATGCAGGTGGTTGGTGTGACAGAGCAAGATGCAGAGGACATGAAGAAATGGAAACAAGTGATCTGCTGTGGCGACCTCTAACGGGAGCAGCCGAAAGAAGAAGAAGAAGAAGACTAGTTGTAGTAATGCCTCCATCAGGCTTATCTTATTAGTACTAATGTTTGTATGCTCTGTCATTAATCTACTCACTCCCCTAATGCCCTCATCATTTGGTATAACCGTGAAGAGCAATACCCCATCAAGTGTGGTAAAATATATTGTTCTGGTAGGCATACCATCCTAGTTTGTTCATAAAGGGTAGGCAAACCCTCCTAGTATGTTCACAAAGGGTAGGCATACCGTCCTAGTATGTTCATAAAGGGTAGGCATACCCTCCAAGTATGTTCATAAAGGGTAGGCATACCTTCATAGTATGTTCATAAAGGGTAGGCATACCTTCCTAGTATGTTCATAAAGGGTAGGCATACCTTCCTTGCATGTTCATAAAGGGTAGGCAGACCTTCCTAGTATGTTCATAAAGGGTAGGCATACCATCCTAGTATGTTCATAAAGGGTATGCATACCTTCCTATAGCATGTTCAAAAAGGGTAGGCATACCTTCCTAGTATGTTAATAAAGGGTAGGCATACCTTCCTAGTATGTTCATAAAGGGAAGGCATACCTTCCTAGTATGTTCATAAAGGGTAGGCATACCTTCCTAGTATGTTCATAAAGGGTAGGCATACCTTCTTAGTATATTCGTAAAGGGTAGGCATACCTTCCTAGTATGTTAATAAAGGGTAGGCATACCTTCCTAGTATGTTCATAAAGGGTAGGCATACCCTCCTAGTATATTCATAAAGGCTAGGCATACCTTCCTATATGTTCATAAAGGGTAGGCATACCTTCCTAGTATGTTCATAAAGGGTAGGCATACCTTCCTAGTATGTTCATAAAGGGTAG
>NC_056749.1:830772864-830790364 GCF_019279795.1 Protopterus annectens
ACCTTCCTAGTATGTTCATAAAGGGTAGGCATACCTTCCTAGTATGTTCATAAAGGGTAGGCATACTGTCCTAGTATGTTCATAAAGGGTAGGCATACCCTCCTAGTATGTTCATAAAGGGTAGGCATACCTTCCTAGTATGTTCATAAAGGGTAGGCATACCTTCCTAGTATGTTCATAAAGGGTAGGCATACCTTCCTAGTATGTTCATAAAGGGTAGGCATACCTTCCTAGTATGTTCATAAAGGGTAGGCATACCTTCCTAGTATGTTCATAAAGGGTAGGCATACCTTCCTAGTATGTTCATAAAGGGTAGGCATACCCTCCTAGTATGTTCATAAAGGGTAGGCATACCTTCCTAGTATGTTCATAAAGGGTAGGCATACCTTCCTAGTATGTTAATAAAGGGTAGGCATACCTTCCTAGTATGTTCATAAAGGGTAGGCATACCCTCCTAGTATATTCATAAAGGCTAGGCATACCTTCCTATATGTTCATAAAGGGTAGGCATACCTTCCTAGTATGTTCATAAAGGGTAGGCATACCTTCCTAGTATGTTCATAAAGGGTAGGCATACCCTCCTAGTATGTTCATAAAGGGTAGGCATACCTTCCTAGTATGTTCATAAAGGGTAGGCATACCCTCCTAGTATGTTCATAAAGGGTAGGCGTACCCTCCTAGTATGTTCATAAAGGGTAGGCATACCTTCCTAGTATGTTCATAAAGGGTAGGCATACCCTCCTAGTATGTTCATAAAGGGTAGGCATACCCTCCTAGTATGGTAATAAAGGGTAGGCATACCTTCCTAGTATGTTCACAAAGGGTAGGCATACCCTCCTAGTATGTTCATAAAGGGTAGGCATACCTTCCTAGTATGTTCATAAAGGGTAGGCATACCTTCCTAGCATGTTCATAAAGGGTAGGCATACCTTCCTAGTGAGTTCATAAAGGGTAGGCATACCTTCCTAGTATGTTCATAAAGGGTAGGCATACCTTCCTAGTATGTTCATAAAGGGTAGGCATACCCTCCTAGTATGTTCATAAAGGGTAGGCATACCTTCCTAGTATGTTCATAAAGGGTAGGCATACCTTCCTAGCATGTTCATAAAGAGTAGGCATACCTTCCTAGTGAGTTCATAAAGGGTAGGCATACCCTCCTAGTATGTTCATAAAGGGTAGGCATACCTTCCTAGCATGTTCATAAAGGGTAGGCATACCTTCCTAGCATATTCATAAAGGGTAGGCATACCTTCCTAGTATGTTCATAAAGGGTAGGCATACCCTCCTAGTATGTTCATAAAGTGTAGGCATACCTTCCTAGTATGTTCATAAAGGGTAGGCATACTGTCCTAGTATGTTCATAAAGGGTCGGCATACCTTCCTAGTATGTTCATAAAGGGTAGGCATACCCTCCTAGTAGGTTCGTAAAGGGTAGGCATACCTTCCTAGTATGTTCATAAAGGGTAGGCATACCCTCCTAGTATGTTCGTAAAGGGTAGGCATACCTTCCTTGTATGTTCATAAAGGGTAGGCATACCTTCCTTGTATGTTTATAAAGGGTAGGCATACCTTCCTAGTATGTTCATAAAGGGTAGGCATACCCTCCTAGTATGTCCGTAAAGGGTAGGCATACCTTCATAGTATGTTCATAAAGGGTAGGCATACCCTCCTAATATGTTCATAAAGGGTAGGCATACCTTCATAGTATGTTCATAAAGGGTAGGCATACCTTCCTAGTATGTTCATAAAGGGTAGGCATACCCTCCTAATAGGTCCGTAAAAGGGTAGGCATACCTTCCTAGTATGTTCATAAAGGGTAGGCATACCTTCCTAGCATGTTCATAAAGGGTAGGCATACCTTCCTAGTATGTTCATAAAGGGTAGGCATACCCTCCTAGTATGTTCATAAAGGGTAGGCGTTCCTTCCTATATGCTCATAAAGGGTAGGCATACCTTCCTAGTATGTTCATAAAGGGTAGGCATACCTTCCTATATGTTCATAAAGGGTAGGCATACCTTCCTAGCATGTTCATAAAGGGTAGGCATACCCTCCTAGTATGTTCATAAAGGGTAGGCATACCTTCCTATATGTTCATAAAGGGTAGGCATACCTTCCTAGTATGTTCATAAAGGGTAGGCATACCTTCCTATATGTTCATAAAGGGTAGGCATACCTTCCTAGTATGTTCATAAAGGGTAGGCATACCTTCCTATATGTTCATAAAGGGTAGGCATACCTTCCTAGCATGTTCATAAAGGGTAGGCATACCTTCCTAGCATGTTCATAAAGGGTAGGCATACCTTCCTAGTATGTGCATAAAGGGTAGGCATACTGTCCTAGTATGTTCATAAAGGGTAGGCATACCTTCCTATATGTTCAGAAAGGGTAGGCATACCCTCCTAGTATGTTCATAAAGGGTAGGCATACCCTCCTAGTATGTTCATAAAGGGTAGGCATACCTTCCTAGTATGTTCATAAAGGGTAGGCATACCTTCCTAATATGTGCATAAAGGGTAGGCATACTGTCCTAGTATGTTCATAAAGGGTAGGCATACCTTCCTATATGTTCATAAAGGGTAGGCATACCTTCCTAGTATGTTCATAAAGGGTAGGCATACCCTCCTAGTATGTTCATAAAGGGTAGGCATACCTTCCTATATGTTCATAAAGGGTAGGCATACCTTCCTAGTATGTTCATAAAGGGTAGGCATACCTTCCTATATGTTCATAAAGGGTAGGCATACCTTCCTAGTATGTTCATAAAGGGTAGGCATACCCTCCTAGTATGTTCATAAAGGGTAGGCATACCTTCCTAGTATGTGCATAAAGGGTAGGCATACCCACCTAGTATGTTCATAAAGGGTAGGCATACCTTCCTAGTATGTTCATAAAAGGTAGGCATACCTTCCTAGTATGTTCATAAAGGGTAGGCATACCTTCATAGTATGTTCATAAAGGGTAGGCATACCCACCTAGTATGGTAATAAAGGGAAGGCATACCTTCCTAGTATGTTCACAAAGGGTAGGCATACATTCATAGTATGTTCATAAAGGGTAGGCATACCTTCCTAGTATGTTCATAAAGGGTAGGCATACCCTCCTAGTATGTTCATAAAGGATAGGCGTACCCTCCTAGTATGTTCATAAAGGGTAGGCATACCTTCATAGTATGTTCATAAAGGGTAGGCATACCCTCCTAGTATGTTCATAAAGGGTAGGCATAACCTCCTAGTATGTTCATAAAGGGTAGGCATACCTTCCTAGTATGTTCATAAAGGGTAGGCATACCCTCATAGTATGTTCATAAAGGGTAGGCGTACCCTCCTAGTATGTTCATAAAGGGTAGGCATACCTTCCTAGTATGTTCATAAAGGGTAGGCATACCCTCCTAGTATGTTCATAAAGGGTAGGCATACCCTCCTAGTATGGTAATA
This sequence comes from Protopterus annectens, assembly GCF_019279795.1. Classification (NCBI taxonomy): domain Eukaryota; kingdom Metazoa; phylum Chordata; order Ceratodontiformes; family Protopteridae; genus Protopterus; species Protopterus annectens. The sequence goes on from NC_056749.1 coordinate 830,776,300, forward strand.
AAGGGTAGGCATACCTTCCTAGTATGTTCACAAAGGGTAGGCATACCCTCCTAGTATGTTCATAAAGGGTAGGCATACCTTCCTAGTATGTTCATAAAGGGTAGGCATACCTTCCTAGCATGTTCATAAAGGGTAGGCATACCTTCCTAGTGAGTTCATAAAGGGTAGGCATACCTTCCTAGTATGTTCATAAAGGGTAGGCATACCTTCCTAGTATGTTCATAAAGGGTAGGCATTCCCTCCTAGTATGTTCATAAAGGGTAGGCATACCTTCCTAGTATGTTCATAAAGGGTAGGCATACCTTCCTAGCATGTTCATAAAGAGTAGGCATACCTTCCTAGTGAGTTCATAAAGGGTAGGCATACCCTCCTAGTATGTTCATAAAGGGTAGGCATACCTTCCTAGCATGTTCATAAAGGGTAGGCATACCTTCCTAGCATATTCATAAAGGGTAGGCATACCTTCCTAGTATGTTCATAAAGGGTAGGCATACCCTCCTAGTATGTTCATAAAGTGTAGGCATACCTTCCTAGTATGTTCATAAAGGGTAGGCATACTGTCCTAGTATGTTCATAAAGGGTCGGCATACCTTCCTAGTATGTTCATAAAGGGTAGGCATACCCTCCTAGTAGGTTCGTAAAAGGGTAGGCATACCTTCCTAGTATGTTCATAAAGGGTAGGCATACCCTCCTAGTATGTTCGTAAAGGGTAGGCATACCTTCCTTGTATGTTCATAAAGGGTAGGCATACCTTCCTTGTATGTTTATAAAGGGTAGGCATACCTTCCTAGTATGTTCATAAAGGGTAGGCATACCCTCCTAGTATGTCCGTAAAGGGTAGGCATACCTTCATAGTATGTTCATAAAGGGTAGGCATACCCTCCTAGTATGTTCATAAAGGGTAGGCATACCTTCATAGTATGTTCATAAAGGGTAGGCATACCTTCCTAGTATGTTCATAAAGGGTAGGCATACCTTCCTAGCATGTTCATAAAGGGTAGGCATACCTTCCTAGTATGTTCATAAAGGGTAGGCATACCCTCCTAGTATGTTCATAAAGGGTAGGCGTTCCTTCCTATATGCTCATAAAGGGTAGGCATACCTTCCTAGTATGTTCATAAAGGGTAGGCATACCTTCCTATATGTTCATAAAGGGTAGGCATACCTTCCTAGCATGTTATAAAGGGTAGGCATACCCTCCTAGTATGTTCATAAAGGGTAGGCATACCTTCCTATATGTTCATAAAGGGTAGGCATACCTTCCTAGTATGTTCATAAAGGGTAGGCATACCTTCCTATATGTTCATAAAGGGTAGGCATACCTTCCTAGTATGTTCATAAAGGGTAGGCATACCTTCCTATATGTTCATAAAGGGTAGGCATACCTTCCTAGCATGTTCATAAAGGGTAGGCATACCTTCCTAGCATGTTCATAAAGGGTAGGCATACCTTCCTAGTATGTGCATAAAGGGTAGGCATACTGTCCTAGTATGTTCATAAAGGGTAGGCATACCTTCCTATATGTTCAGAAAGGGTAGGCATACCCTCCTGGTATGTTCATAAAGGGTAGGCATACCCTCCTAGTATGTTCATAAAGGGTAGGCATACCTTCCTAGTATGTTCATAAAGGGTAGGCATACCTTCCTAGTATGTGCATAAAGGGTAGGCATACTGTCCTAGTATGTTCATAAAGGGTAGGCATACCTTCCTATATGTTCATAAAGGGTAGGCATACCTTCCTAGTATGTTCATAAAGGGTAGGCATACCCTCCTAGTATGTTCATAAAGGGTAGGCATACCTTCCTATATGTTCATAAAGGGTAGGCATACCTTCCTAGTATGTTCATAAAGGGTAGGCATACCTTCCTATATGTTCATAAAGGGTAGGCATACCTTCCTAGTATGTTCATAAAGGGTAGGCATACCCTCCTAGTATGTTCATAAAGGGTAGGCATACCTTCCTAGTATGTGCATAAAGGGTAGGCATACCCACCTAGTATGTTCATAAAGGGTAGGCATACCTTCCTATATGTTCATAAAGGGTAGGCATACCCTCCTAGTATGTTCATAAAGGGTAGGCATACCTTCCTAGTATGTTCATAAAGGGTAGGCATACCTTCATAGTATGTTCATAAAGGGTAGGCATACCCTCCTAGTATGGTAATAAAGGGAAGGCATACCTTCCTAGTATGTTCACAAAGGGTAGGCATACATTCATAGTATGTTCATAAAGGGTAGGCATACCTTCCTAGTATGTTCATAAAGGGTAGGCATACCCTCCTAGTATGTTCATAAAGGGTAGGCGTACCCAACTAGTATGTTCATAAAGGGTAGGCATACCTTCATAGTATGTTCATAAAGGGTAGGCATACCCTCCTAGTATGTTCATAAAGGGTAGGCGTACCCTCCTAGTATGTTCATAAAGGGTAGGCATACCTTCCTAGTATGTTCATAAAGGGTAGGCATACCCTCCTAGTATGTTCATAAAGGGTAGGCGTACCCTCCTAGTATGTTCATAAAGGGTAGGCATACCTTCCTAGTATGTTCATAAAGGGTAGGCATACCCTCCTAGTATGTTCATAAAGGGTAGGCATACCCTCCTAGTATGGTAATAAAGGGTAGGCATACCTTCCTAGTATGTTCACAAAGGGTAGGCATACCCTCCTAGTATGTTCATAAAGGGTAGGCATACCTTCCTAGTATGTTCATAAAGGGTAGGCATACCTTCCTAGCATGTTCATAAAGGGTAGGCATACCTTCCTAGTGAGTTCATAAAGGGTAGGCATACCTTCCTAGTATGTTCATAAAGGGTAGGCATACCTTCCTAGTATGTTCATAAAGGGTAGGCATACCCTCCTAGTATGTTCATAAAGGGTAGGCATACCTTCCTAGTATGTTCATAAAGGGTAGGCATACCTTCCTAGCATGTTCATAAAGAGTAGGCATACCTTCCTAGTGAGTTCATAAAGGGTAGGCATACCCTCCTAGTATGTTCATAAAGGGTAGGCATACCTTCCTAGCATGTTCATAAAGGGTAGGCATACCTTCCTAGCATGTTCATAAAGGGTAGGCATACCTTCCTAGTATGTTCATAAAGGGTAGGCATACCCTCCTAGTATGTTCATAAAGTGTAGGCATACCTTCCTAGTATGTTCATAAAGGGTAGGCATACTGTCCTAGTATGTTCATAAAGGGTCGGCATACCTTCCTAGTATGTTCATAAAGGGTAGGCATACCCTCCTAGTAGGTTCGTAAAAGGGTAGGCTTACCTTCCTAGTATGTTCATAAAGGGTAGGCATACCCTCCTAGTATGTTCGTAAAGGGTAGGCATACCTTCCTTGTATGTTCATAAAGGGTAGGCATACCTTCCTTGTATGTTTATAAAGGGTAGGCATACCTTCCTAGTATGTTCATAAAAGGTAGGCATACCCTCCTAGTATGTCCGTAAAGGGTAGGCATACCTTCATAGTATGTTCATAAAGGGAAGGCATACCCTCCTAGTATGTTCATAAAGGGTAGGCATACCTTCATAGTATGTTCATAAAGGGTAGGCATACCTTCCTAGTATGTTCATAAAGGGTAGGCATACCCTCCTAGTAGGTCCGTAAAAGGGTAGGCATACCTTCCTAGTATGTTCATAAAGGGTAGGCATACCCTCCTAGTATGTTCATAAAGGCTAGGCGTACCCTCCTAGTATGTTCATAAAGGGTAGGCATACCTTCCTAGTATGTTCATAAAGGGTAGGCATACCTTCCTAGTATGTTCATAAAGGGTAGGCATACCCTCCTAGTATGTTCATAAAGGGTAGACATACCTTCCTAGTATGTTCATAAAGGGTAGGCATACCTTCCTAGTATGTTCATAAAGGGTAGGCATACCTTCATAGTATGTTCATAAAGGGTAGGCATACCTTCCTAGTATGTTCGTAAAGGGTAGGCATTCCTTCCTAGTATGTTCATAAAGGGTAGGCATACCCTCCTAGTATGTTCATAAAGGGTAGGCATACCTTCCTTGTATGTTCATAAAGGGTAGGCATACCCTCCTAGTATGTTCCTAAAGGGTAGGCATACCTTCCTAGTATGTTCTTAAAGGGTAGGCATACCTTCATAGTATGTTCTTAAAGGGTAGGCATACCCTCCTAGTATGTTCATAAAGGGTAGGCATTCCTTCCTAGTTTGTTCATAAAGGGCCGGCATGCCTTCCTAGTATGTTCATAAAGGGTAGGCATACCTTCCTAGTATGTTCATAAAGGGTAGGCATACCTTCCTTGTATGTTCATAAAGGGTAGGCATACCCTCCTAGTATGTTCATAAAGGGTAGGCGTACCCTCCTAGTATGTTCATAAAGGGTAGGCATACCCTCCTAGTATGTTCCTAAAGGGTAGGCATACCTTCCTAGTATGTTCATAAAGGGTAGGCGTACCTTCCTAGTATGTTCTTAAAGGGTAGGCATACCCTCCTAGTATGTTCGTAAAGGGTAGGCATTCCTTCCTAGTATGTTCATAAAGGGTAGGCATACCTTCCTAGTATGTTCATAAAGGGTAGGCATACCTTCCTAGTATGTTCATAAAGGGTAGGCATACTGTCCTAGTATGTTCATAAAGGGTAGGCATACCTTCCTAGTATGTTCATAAAGGGTAGGCATACCCTCCTAGTATGTTTGTAAAGGGTAGGCATTCCTTCCTAGTATGTTCTTAAAGGGTAGGCATACCCTCCTAGTATGTTCGTAAAGGGTAGGCATACCTTCCCAGTTTGTTCATAAAGGGTAGGCATACCTTCATAGTATGTTCTTAAAGGGTAGGCATACCCTCCTAGTATGTTCGTAAAGGGTAGGCATTCCTTCCTATTATGTTCATAAAGGGTAGGCATACCTTCCTAATATGTTCATAAAGGGTAGGCATACCTTCCTAGTATGCTCATAAAGGGTAGGCATACCTTCCTAGTATGCTCATAAAGGGTAGGCATACCTTCCTAGTAGGTTCATAAAGGGTAGGCATACCTTCCTAGTAGGTTCATAAAGGGTAGGCGTACCCTCCTAGTATGTTCATAAAGGGTAGGCATACCTTCCTAGTAGGTTCATAAAGGGTAGGCATACCTTCCTAGTATGTTCATAAAGGGTAGGCATACCTTCCTAGCATGTTCATAAAGGTCTCTAAGGAAATGCTCAGTGTCTCTTAAGATATACTCAGTTTTATCAATCAACAAACTCAGATCCTTATCAAGGAATATGGATACAGATTCTGTGCACCAATTCCTCCCTGCCACAATTGGCCTCATAGGAGGATTCTCTAAGCCTTTATGTAGCTTGGGTAGGCCTTGGATCATCGGAATTGTAGGGTTAGACATTATAAAATATTTCAAAAGATTTTCATCAATAAAGCCCATATGTAGACATTCATATAAACCATTAGATACATTTTCTATCATTTGCTTCACCCGTGTAGATGAAATAATTCTATAAAAACTCTCATCCTTCAACATTTCAAGCATAGCATTGTCATATGCATGCCTGTCTTTTACTACAGTCTGACCCCCCTTATCTGCAGGTCTAATCATAATAGAGGGGTTGTTTTGTAAAGTTAACATTGCATCAAATTCCTCCTTAGTTAAATTATACTTTTTATTCCTATGTTCTACATTTCTCTCTGAATTATATATTTTATACACATCATCTATACAAACTTGTTCAAAGGCTTGTATTAATGCATTTTGTTTGGGAATAAATAAACTAGGTTTTTTGAAACAAAACTTCTCACTTTCAACATTATTTTCAAACATCACTTTCAACATTAAATTTCTTGTAAACATTTTTATATCAAATATAATCTCAGTAATATCTGAGTCTGCAGTGGGAATAAATGAAAGCCCTCTATTGAGGATGCTCAATTCCTGTTCAGTTAACACATGATTTGAGAAATTGACTACTAGTTCCTTTTGTTCGTAAACGCTTTTTTTATTGTATACAAACTCACTGTCCCTCCTTCGTGCTTCCTTTTGCCCCTTCTTACACTTTACCCTCTCCGTTGCCCTCCAGTCTGGTTTCTGTTCCCCCTGTTTGTCGATCTTTCCCGAGTGTGGAGTGGAAAAAACAGTCTCCTCCAAGATTACTCAGGGACTGGCAGAAATTGAATCTCAGTACCAACGCTGGTTATCTGAAGCTACTGGTAGCTTCAGCGGCAAGGGAATCCACAGTGGTTCTGGGCAATATTAAGAGAAAGTTCTCTCATACACAGCAATGTTATGAGCATGAAAAGCTAACAAATCACTGAATGAAGTGGTTGAAAATGTGTCTGTGTATGCTAGAAAATGACTCCAAATTAAATTTAAAAAACTGCAGAGAGATCGTAGAGACTTCCTGGAAGGGAATGTCTTTACGTGGCCTAGGGAAACGTTCAGTGACACAGGAATTAGAGCATCAGCTGAAAACTTGCCCCCTGAGGGATTGACCAATCGTGAAGTGCTGATAGAACTGGCAGGAAACTCCATTTTGCAAGAGATGAGTTCCGTACAGGAAGTGAGTACGAGTAACATTCCTGCACCTGTAAACACAGAATCGGTGATGGAGAAAGCTGTACCTATGGAAGCAAGACGGAAAACTTTTGTTACAACTGTAAAAGTGCATTTTGAAAAGAACACTGGAACTTCTGGTCACACAACAAATGGTAACAATGTGATGGGAAGTACACAAACAACAGCCCCAGCTCGACTGGTTTTTCCACTCCCCACTTGGGAAGGATCGACAAACAGTGGGAACTGGAACCAGACTGGAGGACAAAGGAGAGGGCAAAGTGTAACAAGGGGCAAAAGGAAGCATGAAGGAGGGACGGTGAGTCAGTATACGATAAAAAAAGTGTTTACGAATAAAAGGAACTATTAGTCAATTTGTCAAATCATATGTTAACTGAACAGGAATTGAGTGTCCTCAATAGACAGCTGTCATGTATTCCCACTGCAGACTCAGATATTACTGAGATTATATTTAAATAAAAATGTTTACACGAAGTTTAATGCTGAAAGTGATGTTTGAAAAGAATGTTGAAAGTGAAAATTTTTGTTTCAAAAAACCTAGTTTATTTATTCTCAAACAAAATGCATTAATACAAGCCTTTGAACAAGTTTGTATAGATGATGTGTATAAAATATATAATTCACAGAGAAATGTAGAACATAGAAATAAAAAGTATAATTTAACTAAGGAGGAATTTGATGCAATGTTAACTTTACAAAACAACCCCTCTATTATGATTAAACCTGCAGATAAGGGGGGGCCAGACTGTGGTTATGGACAGGCATGCATATGACAATACTATGCTTGAAATGATGAAGGATGAGAGTTTTTATAGAATTATTTCATCTACATGGGTGAAGCAAATGATAGAAAATGTATCTAATGGTTTATATGAACTTTTACATACGGGCTTTATTGATGAGAATCTTTTGAAATATTTTATAATGTCTAACCCTACAGTTGCGATGATCCAAGGGCTACCCACGCTACATAAAGGCTTGAAGAATCCTCCTATGAGGCCAATTGTGGCAAGGAGGAATTGGGGCACATAATCTGTATCCATATTCCTTGATAAGGATCAATGTTTGTTGACTGATAAAACTGAGTATATCTTAAAAGACACTGAGCATTTCCGTAGAGACCTTTATGAACATACTAGGAAGGTATGCCTACCTTTTATGAACATACTAGGAAGGTATGCCTACCCTTTATGAACATACTAGGAAGGTATGCCTACCCTTTATGAACATACTAGGAAGGTATGCCTACCCTTCATGAACATACTAGGAAGGTATGCCTACCCTTTATGAACATACTAGGAAAGTACGCCTACCCTTTCTGAACATACTAGGAAGGTATAAAAAACAAACCGAGTGCAAAAGCAGCCGACAAGTTTATTGACAAATATTTTAAAGCGCTTTTTCGTCAGCATTAATACCTGACTTAATCAGAAATAACAGTCACTAAAATGAGACAAGCCCTTTAAAAAGTTCAAATTGAACACATATTATTACGTAGGATGCTGAACTACCCTCAAATACATTTAAAGAGACATACTCAATTATATGGCAAGTCAGTAAGTAATAGATAAAAACTAAACTTGACACTACCAGTAACAAGATATTAAAAAGTATGTTAGGTTTTTAAAAAACATCATATCTAACTAATAATAAATCATAAAATTGTGCAACAAAGTACCGAAGTTGTAAAAAATCATCTCTTAAGACTGTTCAATTTTAATAAGCTTGAAATTGAACAGGAATCATTAATACCTCGGTAACTATACGCATTAAGCCTGATTTGCCAGACTAACTCAGCTTCTTCAAGTTTCAAAGGTCTAGGAAACACCCTGCTATCACAGCTAACTTGATCGATAGCTAAAAATTGGAATGTATGGTTGTTAAAGGCTTAAATATGTTTAGCTAGAGCATTATCAAGTTTAAACTTTTTCATAGCATATAAATGTTCATATATATGAACATTTATATGCTATGAAAAAGTTTAAACTTGATAATGTTCTAGCTAAATATATTTCAGCCTCTAACAACCATACATTCCAATTTTTAGCTATCGATCAAGTTAGCTGTGATAGCAGGGGGGGTCCTAGACCTCTGAAGCTTGAAGAAGCTGAGTTGGTCTGGCAAATCAAGCTTAATGCGTATAGTTACCCAGGTATTAATGATTCGTGTTCAATTTCAAGCTTATTAAAATTGAACAGTCTTAAGAGATGATTTTTTACAACTTCGGTACTTTGTTGCACAATTTTATGATTTATTATTAGTTAGATATGATGTTTTTTAAAAACCTAACATACTTTTTAATATCATGTTACTGGTAGTGTCAGGTTTAGTTTTTATGTAATACTTATTGACTTGCCATATAATTGAGTATGTCTCTTTAAAAGTATATGAGGGTAGTTCAGCATCCTACGTAATAAAACGTGTTCAATTTGAACTTTTTAAATGGCTTGTCTCATTTTACTGATTGTTATTTTTGATGAAGTCAGGTATTAACGCTGACGAAAAAGTGCTTTAAAATATTTATCAATAAACTTGTCAGCTGCTTTTGCACTCGGTTTGTTGTTTTTTCTTAGTTTATTTGCCTTTCTTAGTATACTAAGAAGGTATGCCTACCCTTTATGAACATACTAAGAAGGTATGCCTTCCCTTTATGAACATACAAGGAAGGTATGCCTACCCTTTATGAACATACTAGGAAGGTATGCCTACCCTTTATGAACATACTAGGAAGGTATGCCTACCCTTTATGAACATACTAGGAAGGTATGCCTACACTTTATGAAAAGACTAGGAAGGTATGCTTACTTTTTATGAACATACTAGGAATGTATGCCTACCCTTCATGAACATACTAGAAAGGTATGCCTACCATTTATGAACATACAAGGAAGGTATGCCTACCCTTTAAGAACATACTAGGAAGGTATGCCTACCCTTTATGAACATACTATGAAGGTATGCCTACCCTTTATGAACATACTAGGAAGGTATGCCTATCCTTTATGAACATGTTAGGAAGGTATGCCTACCCTTTATGAACAACATAGGAAGGTACGCCTACCCTTTACGAACATACTAGGAGGGTATGCCTACCCTTTAAGAACATACTAGGAAGGTATGACTACCCTTTATGGACATACTAGGAGGGTACGCCTACCCTTTATGAACATACTAGGAAGGTATGCCTACCCTTTATGAACATATTAGGAAGGTATGCCTACCTTATATGAACATACTAGGACAGTATGCCTACCCTTTATGAACATACTAGGAAGGTATGCCTACCCTTTATGAACATACTAGGAAGGTATGCCTACCCTTTATGAACATACTAGGAGGGTATGCCTACCCTTTATGAACATACTATGAAGGTATGCCTACCCTTTATGAACATACTAGGAAGGTATGCCTACCCTTTATGAACATACTATGAAGGTATGCCTACCCTTTATGAACATACTATGAAGGTATGCCTACCCTTTATGAACATACTATGAAGGTATGCCTACCCTTTATGAACATACTAGGAGGGTATGCCTACCCTTTATGAACATACTAGGAAGGAATGCCTACCCTTTATGAACATACTATGAAGGTATGCCTACCCTTTATGAACATATAGGAAGGTATGCCTACCCTTTATGAACATACTAGGAAGGTATGCCTACCCTTTATGAACATACTAGGAAGGTATGCCTACCCTTTACGGACATACTAGGCGGGTATGCCTACCCTTTATGAACATAATAGGAAGGTATGCCTACCCTTTATGAACATACTAGGAAGGTATGCCTACCATTTATGAACATACTAGGAGGGTACGCCTACCCTTTATGAACATACAAGGAAGGTATGCCTACCCTTTATGAACATACTAGGAAGGTATGCCTACCATTTATGAACATACTAGGACAGTATGCCTACCCTTTATGAACATGCTAGGAGGGTATCCCTACCCTTTATGAACATACTAGGAAGGTATGCCTACCCTTTATGAACATACTAGGAAGGTATGCCTACCCTTTATGAACATACAAGGTGGGAATGCCTACCTTTTATGAACATGCTAGGAAGGTATGCCTACCCTTTATGAACTTATTAGGAAGGTATGCCTACCCTTTATGAACATGCTAGGAGGGTATCCCTACCCTTTATGAACATACTATGAAGGTATGCCTACCCTTCATGAACATATAGGAAGGTATGCCTACCCTTTATGAACATACTAGGAAGGTATGCCTACCCTTTATGAACATACTAGGTGGGTATGCCTACCCTTTATGAACATACTAGGAAGGTATGCCTACCCTTTATGAACATACTAGGAGGGTACGCCTACCCTTTATGAACATACTAGGAGGGTACGCCTACCCTTTATGAACATACTAGGAAGGTATGCCTACCATTTATGAACATACTAGGAGGGTATGCCTACCCTTTATGAACATACTAGGAAGGTTGCCTACCCTTTATGAACATACTGGGAAGGTGTGCCTACCCTTTATGAACATGCTAGGAGGGTACGCCTACCCTTTATGAACATACTAGGAAGGAATGCCTACCCTTTATGAACATACTAGGAAGGTATGCCTACCCTTTATGAACATAATAGGAAGGTATGCCTACCCTTTATGAACACACTAGGAAGGTATGTCTACCCTTTATGAACATACTAGGAAGGTATGCCTACCCTTTATGGACATACTAGGAGGGTACGCCTACCCTTTATGAACATACTAGGAAGGTATGCCTACCATTTGTGAACATACTAGGAAGGTATGCCTACCCTTTATGAACTCACTAGGAAGGTATGCCTACCCTTTATGAACATACTAGGAGGGTACGCCTACCCTTTATGAGCATGCTAGGAGGGTATGCCTACCCTTTATGAACATACTAGGAAGGTATGCCTACCATTTATGAACATACTAGGAGGGTACGCCTACACTTTATGAACATGCTAGGAGGGTATGCCTACCCTTTATGAACATACTAGGAAGGTATGCCTACCCTTTATGAACATACTAGGAAGGTATGCCTACCCTTTATGAACATACTAGGTGGGTATGCCTACCTTATATGAACATGCTAGGAGGGGATGCCTACCCTTTATGAACATACTAGGAAGGTGTGCCTACCCTTTATGAACATATAGGAAGGTATGCCTACCCTTTATGAACATACTAGGAAGGTATACCTACCCTTTATGAACATACTAGGACAGTATACCTACCAGAACAATATATTTTACCACACTTGATGGGGTATTGCTCTTCACGTTTATACCAAATGATGAGGGCATTAAGGGAGTGAGTAGATTAATGACAGAGCATACAAACGTTAGTACTAATAAGATAAGCCTGATGGAGGCATTACTACAACTAGTACTAGAGAATAATATATTAATGCTCAGAGATAAGGTTTATTGGCAAAGCAATGGCATTGCAATGGGTACATCGTGCGCTAATAGTTATGCCAATGCAGTAATGCATCTTTGGGAAGTAGAGATTTTAATTTGAAGCCCATATGGAGGAAACATCTTGTTTTATCAACAGTTTGTGGATGACCTGTTCCTTGTATGGAATGGATCACTGGAGCAGCTAATCGAGTTTATGGAATATATTAATAACTACACGTGTTTTCTAAAGTTTACTATACATCGGTCTCCCTTTGAAGTCAACTTTTAGATGTCACTATCTTTAAAGATGACAATAAAGAACTAAGTACTAGATTGTTTAGAAAGGAATGTCACACTAATAGTTTCCTCAGCCATGCAAGTATGCATCCGAATTATATTTTTAAAAATGTTGCACAGAATCAATTCTTAACAGCTTCTAGGCTGAATGTAAAAAAGGAGGATTTCAGTGAGCAGGTAGCAACACCAGGCTTAGAACTCTTGGCCAGGGGCTATGATGAACATCTAGTGAATAAGATTATTGATTGTGTGAAGAGACTTAGGAACACTAAAGCCAAACTATACTTCTCGGAAAAGATGGAGACTGGAGTAACACAACATGCTAGAAGCTCTGAACACCCAAGTAAATTGAGAATGTGTTTCAGTTATTCAAGGAATATAAGACTATACACTAATGTTATAAATAAACATTGGAATATCCTAACAAATGATAGACAGGTGAATAAGTTCTTTGAGAGGACTCCTCAATTTACATTTAAAAATAAAAAGCCTCTGAAAAGACGACTTTGCCACACAAGAGATCGTAATTATATGGTACGCCAAGATTGAACCAAGCCCTGTGGAAAACATCAGATGTGTGTATATCTGATGGATAAGACAGAATTTAAACATCCAGACACAGGAGAAGTTTTTAATTTTAGGATTACTGCTATATGTGATAGTGAACATGTTGTATACCTGACCATGTGTCAACTTTGCCATAAGTTTTATGTTGGTAAAACAGATAGGTAATTAAAAGATAGAATCAGGGAGCATGTTTATCACACCAAGAAAAGAAGCAATTTTAATGCATTAACTAAGCACGTTAGTGAGACCAATGACAGACATAATTTTAAGTTTCAGGTTATAGGTAGGTGCTTTGATAACCCAAGAGGAGGGGATATAAGGGGACGAACTGAAAGTCTAGAGACAGAATGGATAGTAAAATTAAGGGCAAACACAGGACATGGACTAAATGACCATGTACCTATGAGGTCCATCTTAAAAAACAGACCACTACATAGGTAGATGTCTGTGATTATCAATGCCAGTAGTTTCAGTCTATTATATTGTCATATTATTAATATTATTATAGTTTTATTTTGTACAGTGTTATTTTCTTTTTATTTTATATATTGTAAATGTTTTTTACTATGTATTATGAATGTCTTCAAATGCTTTTGGAAAGAAGTTCATGTGCTTAAAATATAAAAAATATATGTACCTTTAAATATACCTTAAAATATACACATGACTTTATTTGAAGGGTATAAGAAGGGTGTTTTGAATGAATGTGATATACACCTGAAGAAGCATCTCGTGAAAGCGCTTGTGTCTGTTTGTATTAAAGCTGTTGGAGAACCTGGAGCCTGGTCTGTGCATCTTTTGTAGCTTTGTATTGTGTTTCTAGATTTTTCTATTAGTTTCTACTTGACAAAAAAGTAATATGTTCATTTCTACCCTGTAAATAAACATTAATTTGACAGACAGACATACACGAACACACACACATACATGCACACACACACACACACACACACACACACACACACACACACACACACACACACACACACACATACACATGCACAGACAAACACATGTATACTTGCATATTTACATAACTCAAATTCTTTTAAGTATTTCTTCAATTAAGTTGTTGCCTGGACACATTGTCCATTATTTTTCCTTTTGCATTATGCAAGCATACATACATGCACTTAAAATGAAACAGATGAATGAAAGAGAGAGAGAAAGAGGCAGATGGAGAGAGGGAGAGAAGGAGACCCCATCTCAGCCAGAAGGCATGCTTTTTGCCTTAGATTATCTAAGTATAGTATGTTCCAAGTTCAGCAGATTGAAA